>NC_134855.1:107358471-107605971 GCF_049852395.1 Peromyscus maniculatus bairdii
GACCAAGTCCTGTGCTCATTGCATGAGTTGGCTGTTTGAAACCTGGAGCTTATGCAGGGACACTTGATTCAGTCTGGGAGAAAGGAACTGGACCTGCCTGGACTGAGTCTACCAGGTTGAGCGCAGTCCTCGGGGGAGGATTTGCCCTGGGGGAGGTGGGAATGGGGGTTGGGGGCAAGGGGAGGGAGTGGGAGGGGGGAGAATAGGGGAACCCGTGGCTGATATGTAGAACTGAATGGTATTGTAAAATAAAATAAATAAAATAAAAAAAAAACCCAAACAAACAAGTAATTATGCTATTACCGAGATACAATGCCAACCTTAACTGATTTTATCTTCTTCCCCTATGACAAGTAATTTGAGATGAAAGACGCTGCATGCATATCCTGGGTGCATAGAAAAAATACCATAACAATAAGGAGACCCTTGGTGTCAACTGTGTCCTCAGAAGTGATGATGAAGCAGGCCCAGCTTCTGTCCCCTCTCATACCGCATCCCCCTCCCCATAGTGTCCACTCAGCTAATGTGAGAGGGGACTGAGTGGAATTATCAGCCTTAGAAGGAAACCTTTATGGAAGTTTCTCCCTTTCTTCCAACTACCATCACTCAACTAAGCAGGGCACTCCAAGAAAGAGAACTCCCAGAGACCCAGGTGCTCCCAGGAGGAAGAAGTGGGTCCTCTCTCTTCTGGTACAGGTTTACTGGACTAGATCTTCCTGCCCTGTTGATCAAGGGGAGAAAGGAGGAAGTGAGAAGAGGCAACCTAGTGGGGAAATAAAATGGAAAGAGAACAGCTTGCTTCCTGGGGGCAGAGTGATGGGGAGTGAGGGGGAGGGAGGTGGAGAAGCCTGTGTACAGGAAGAACACATTCTGGGGTACTGGCTCCCCACAAGAGGTCCCAGAAGCAAAGATTCAGCATGGACTCCAAGGTTGGAGCAGTTGAGCTGAGTCAGATAACCTAATCCAGGCAGGATGACAAAGGACACAGACCCTTTAGGGATGAAGGTGTGGGTCACTTCTCCAGGAAAAGAGCCAAGACTGGCTGAGGTGCTTGCTGAGGATGGAGGAAATGCAGAATGGGTAGTAGAGGAAGGTAATTATAAATACATGCTAAGACCACTTGATCAGATGCAGACTTGAAGATTATAATTGACATGAGTGTTTCTGCCATATTTTGCTAGGAATCTATTTGTACAGTTATTTGTGTTTTCCTTCAATTTCTTTATCATGTAATGTAACATCAATTAAGAGAATATAGTGATTCTCTTGTTTAAGTTTGAGATACTAAAAGAATGTCTCTCAAGAGACATTTCCCCTATTCTAAAATTTATAGTGTTTGTGATTGTACCAGGGATAGTTATATTAGACATAATTATGACCCTGTAAAATGTATAATGTTTATTTTATTGTACATGGGATAGTTAAACCAAATTAGTCATAATTATTATCTGATGATTGTTATCATTTAGAAATTTTTTTTTTTTTTTTTTTTGGTTTTTCGAGACAGGGTTTCTCTGCGTAGCTTTGCGCCTTTCCTGGAGCTCACTTGGTAGCCCAGGCTGGCCTCGAACTCACAGAGATCCGCCTGGCTCTGCCTCCCGAGTGCTGGGATTAAAGGCGTGCGCCACCACCGCCCGGCTAGAAATTAAGCATGACATAAGGAGATAGATTGTATGTCAACTTGACAAGAGGTGGACTTGTGTTGGTTATTCTTGGTTGTCAACATGAATACACCTGGAATTTATTAAAACCCAAGTGACTGAATTCACCTGTGAGGGGTTTTCCTTAATTTAGGAATTGGAAGTGGGAAGACCATCTTTTAATCCAGATCTTTTGATGTGGGACGATCCACCTTTGCTCTTGGCCACACCTGCTGCTGGCAACCTCTGTGAAGATGTGAAAGGAGGAAGCTTGCTCTCTTTGCCTCCTTGCCCTCACTAGTGTCTGGGTGGGAGCTCCACCACAACCCCTAGCACCTTGGTATCCCTAGACCCCAGAGTCTGGAATGTTTGGAACAATTCCTGTGGAAGATCCTGTAGCAGGAATCTTAAAAGGTCTTATTAATTAAATCAAACCTGAGGCCAGTTATTGGGGTGAACACTGGAAGATCAGAGAGACAGAACAAGCCACAGCTATCCTCACCTGGCCAACTTCTCATCTTATCTTGTTTCCTCAGACTGGAAGCCTCTGAGTCCTCATCCAGAATGAATCACAGCTGAACTGCTGCTAGAAGCCTGAAAGCTTGCCCAGCCAAAATGCTTAACCAGGCAAATGCTTCTAGTTTCTGGTTCTCAAGCCTTATATACCTTTCTGCTTTCTACCATCACTCCCTGGGATTAAAGGCTCACATTCTGGGATTAAAGGTGAGAGTCACCATGCTTGGCTGTATCCTTGAACAGATGGATTTCTGCCTCTGGAATGCTAGGATTAAAGGCGTGTGCTGCCACTGCCTAACCTTTATGTTTAATATTGTGGCTGTTCTGTCTCTGACCCCAGGTAAGTTTATTAGGGCAAACAATATTTTGGGGAACATAATACCACCACAAGATCCACCTCAACTCCTCTCTCCATCTCTTTCCCTAAACCTGCCCCTTCAAGGGCCTGCCAAACACAGCTCCTCCCCAAACCCTCCATTTCAAAGCTGCCAAACAGAACTCCTCCCCCAGAGAGGCTCAAGACCACTTCCACGGGGCATATAAGTGTCATTGCATAAAACAGACACATGGTTCTTCCCGTCTCGTGTCCCTGTCTCCTCTCTGTAGGCCGGGGAATCGCCCAGGAGTGCTTCTTTACCCATTAAACCTGGGCTTTCCAACTTGGTCTGATTCAGTTTGCTGTGTCATCAGAGAGGCCTACAGGAAGCCTAAAACTTATCAACTGGCAAGTCCATTCCTTCACTTGTTTGTAGCCTACGTCTTCAGAATTCCAGCACATAATGAAGACCAGCTGAGGCATCTAGCCTCATGGACTGAACAATTACTGGATTCTTGAACCTTCTGTTGGTAGATAGAATGTGTGTGTGTGTGTGTGTGTGTGTGTGTGTGTGTGTGTATCATATATCTATCCATCCATTCATCCATTCATCCATCCTCCATCCATCCATCCATCCATCTGTCGATCTTTCTTTTTCTTTCTTTCTTTCTTTCTTTCTTTCTTTCTTTCTTTCTTTCTTTCTTTCTTTCTTTCTTTCTTTCTTTCTTTCTTTCTTTCTTTCTTTCTAAATGCCCTTGTTGTGAACATATTTACAAACTTAAGGAGACTAATGCATTTGATTAACTTAATTCACCAATTAAGAGGGACAGGTTTGGTGATTCTGTATATAAAACCTTCTACAATTTGTGGAAAAATAAGGAAAACAACAAATAAAGAGTAAAAACATCACTGAGTACATTATAATTTCTGACCTCAGACTATAGTACATATCTATAGTGATAAAGGCAGTCCAGTACTGGCATAAAAATAAAAGAGAGATCAATAGAGAGGAATAGAAGGCCCGGGAATAAAAAGTAAAAGCTATGCCTACTTAATTTTTGACAAAGGAAGCAAAATTGTACATCGGAAAAAGGTAGTCTATTCAATAAATGATGCTGGCAAAACTTGATTTCTACCTGTAGAAGAATTAGACTCTTATCTTTTATCTTGTAGAAAGATCAAATCAAAATACATGAAACACCTTAAATTAAAACCTGGGACTGAAATTTCCAGAAGAAAACATATTGGAGATCCTGGAGAGACAAGAACTTGTTGAGTAGACCGCTCACCACACAAGAACCAACCCCAAGTCTCAACAGTTGGGACTGCATGAACATAAAGGTTTTCTTCAGCAAAGGCAACAGTCAGCAGGCAAACAGCCCAAAGAGTGGAATAAAATCTTTACCAGCTACACTTCAGACTCTGGACAAAGATCCAGAATTTATAAAGAACTGCATAATTTAAATACCAAGGAAACAAAACTGCCAATCAACAAATGGGCAAAAGAACTAAGTAGAAAGTTTTCAACAAAAGAGACACAAATGGCCAATAACTATTTATTGAAGTGTTACTATTTTTAGCCATTAGTAAAATGTAAATTAAAATTACTTGGAGATACCACCTCACTCCAGTGATAGTGGCTGTCATCAACAAATCTGACAAAAATGTTGGAGGGGATGTGGAGAGAAAGGACCCTAGTCACTGTTGGCTGAGATACAAATTTATGCAGCCATTGAGGAAATTAGTTTTGAGATTTCTCAAAAAAAAATTACAAATAGAACTACTGAATGACCTAGGTATTTCACTTTTGGGTATATACCAGACAACATCACACCCTCCGAAAGAGTTTTTTGCACCCATGGGTTATTGCTGGTTTATTCACTATAGCAAAGAATGGGAATCAACCTAGTTGTACATCAATAGTGAATGGATAATGAAAATTGGGATACACACACACAGACACACACTCACTCCCACACACACAACCTATATGAATGCACTATTCAGCTTTGAAGAAAAATGTATTCATAAATTTGAAGGAAAATGAGTGGACTTCTCATGTATAATCGTAAGTGAGATCAAAAATCTCAGATAGAAAAAACTGTATATCTCTCTCATATGTGGAATCTAACAACAATATATGAATATATGTAAACAAAGTAGAAAAGAGAACAGAAAGGCTAAATATAAGGAAGAGGAAGGAATGAATGCAGGTGGTGGAGATGAGTTATGAAACAGGACATAAAGTTAATTGTTTTACATCCACTGCTGTCATGGATATTTTTATTTTGATGGTAAATAAGTGTATGAAATATATTCAGTAGTGAAAGTGTTAAGTCCACTGAAGGTATACAACTTTCATTCCAATTGAATAGTCTAACTATAGAAAAGTTCATTGAGCTGTCTAGAGGTTGGGTCTGGTTAACTTTGGTGTGTGTGTGTGTGTTTTTGTAAGGTTTTTTTTTAACTTTTGAGATCTTTTTCATTTGAAAGTTATCTTAATGCTATTAAATTCACAAATATGCTAATTTTTATTACCCAATCCTAATTTTCTAAAACACACATTGCAAACATACAGATATCTATTCTCTCCACATATCAGCGCCCATTCATCATGGTTTTGGAAATGGGGAGAATAGATTCCCCTTAAATTGCAAGTCAGTAGGTGTTTCTTTACAATTAACTTTAGCAAAATTCATACAAAATAGTAATTAACAATGATCTTCTTTACTTGTTAACTCACAAGGAAACACCTTCAAAACTTCATTTTTATTAAAGTTTCTGTACTAAAATGTAGAAAAACTGAACTACACAAATACTGAAAAGTTAAAAATTCCTTAATTTTTTATTCCTGGTACCACTACCACAACTTACAGGGCAATATACCTGATGTAATGAAAAGAAAAAGAAAAAGAAAAAGCTACAACAGATAAAGACCTCAGGAATGTACATCTGATTGACACTACATTGCATGAATCAATAGCTGCACTTTTTGCAAACTGTGGCTATGACAGTCCTGAACAAGAAGGGTTTCCTGTTTAAGCTGCAGTAACTTTTCTGACTATGGATCATTGTTCCTTCTGTGGCATATTTTTACAGTTCCTCTAATGCATTTAGGACGACTGTCTCAAAGTAACCTGCAGCTTTCCTGACAACTCCTCGCTCTCTCTCCTGCTAAGAACTGGAGCCCTTTTCTGCTGGTTTTTTTTTTAAACCTTCTGCTACCATATCCACCACTTCTACCACCAGATCCATAGCCACCACCATAGGGACTGCCTGAGCTTCTTCCACCAAAACTTCCCCCTTTCATGGGCCCATAATTTGATTGCTGTTGTCCACTATAATTTCCAAAGTCATTATAGTTCCTACCACCACCATAGTTACCTCCACCAAAACTTCCTCCTTCATTGTAACCATCGTATCCTCCTCCACCACCACCATATCCACCACCTTGGTTTCCATATCCTGGTCCACAACCACCATAGCCTCCTCTTCTACTGTAACCAGGACCACCACCATAGTTGCCACCATCACCTCCAAATCCATTATATCCACCATCACCACCTCCATAACTATCTCTGCTGCCACCACCTCCACCACCATAGCCTCCTCTTCCACCAAAGTTTCCACCACGACCAAAATTACCTCCATCACCTCCAAAGTTTCCTCCACGACCCATAAAGTTTCCAGATCCACCTCCACAACCTCTCTGTGATCCAGCAGACTGCATCTCTTGTTTAGAAAGGGCCTTTTTCACTTCACAATTATGCCCATTAATAGTGTGGTATTTCTGAACAACAGTTTTATCAACTGTGTCATGATCATCAAAAGTTACAAAAGCAAATCCTCTCTTTTTTCCACTCTGCCTGTCTTTCATAACTTCTATGGTTTCAATTTTGCCATACTTTTCAAAGTAGTCTCTCAGATTATATTCTTCTGTATCTTCTTTAATACCACCAACAAAAATTTTCTTCACGGTTAAATGGGCACCAGGCTTTACAGAATCCTCTCTAGAAACAGCTCTCTTTGGTTCCACCACACGCCCATCAACCTTGTGTGGCCAAGCACACATTGCAGCATCCACCTCTTCAACACAAGAGTAGGTCACAAAACCAAAGCCCCTGGAACGTTTTGTTTGGGGATCTCTCATTACCACACAGTCTGTAAGTGTGCCCCATTTCTCAAAATGTTCTCTTAAGCTATCATCTGTGGTTTCAAAGCTCAGACGACCAATAGACAGCTTCCTCAACTGTTCTGGTTCCTTTGGATCATGGCCCTCCATTTTGAGACCGGACTTGCCTCTTCCAACTTGAGTTCAATATGGGCGTAAGTTTTTTATAATAAAGTTTACTTTAAAATTTTAGATATAAAGGAAGAAATAAATTAAACAGTACAAAGAATCAACATTTCTGAGAGGTAGTTCTTTGAGAAGATAAAGATTGACAGACCCATAAACCAATTAACTGAAAGAGTGGAGATAACTCAAAAGAACCATATATGAACAGGAAAACATTTTAATAGACACCAAAAAGATTAAAAAGATTGTAAAGGAATAACTTTAAAATTTATACTCCATTATGTCAGAAAATAAGTAGACAGAATTTTGTATTCTCTCAGACCACCAAAGTTAAACCAAGAAGAGACCAACAGCTTAAATAGAACCATAAAAAATAAGGAGATGGAAGCAGAACTAACAATAAAAAAACTGACCAAAACAGAACAATCCAGGCCAAGACAGATTCACAACAGAATTGTACCAAACTGTCAAAGATCTACCACAAAACTTCCTCAATTATTTTTTAAAAATAGAAAGGGAAGTAACATTTCCAATCTCTTTCCACAAAGCCAATGTTACACTGTATACAAATCAGGCAAAGATACAATAATAAAGAAAACTATAGGTTAATATGCATGGTGAACATAGATGCAAAAATCCTCAAAAAACTAATTGCTAACTGAATATGGGTATGCAATTAAAAAACCACCCACCATTATCAAGTTGACTTTCTCCTGGAGATGCAAGGATTGATAAGTAATTCAGTTCATTTAATAGATCATATGGATGTCAAGACAAAAATCATATGCTCATTTCTATAGATGCCAAAAAGGTCTTTGACAAAAATTCACTAAGTGTTCATAATATAAGTTGTAGAAGGACATCAGCAGACTCACATCAACAAAAATAAAGGCCCCATGTGACAAACCCACAGCCAACATCATCTTAAATGGAGAAGAACGTGAAGCCATCCTGTTACAATCAGGAGTGACAAGGCTGGTCACTCTCCCCACTCTTGCAATAGTGTGCTTGGGGCACTAGCGAGAGTAATAAAGAGGGGGCACAAATAGAGTGGGGCTCGAGTCAGGAAAGCAGTTGGACTACCCCTATTTGCATAAGATATGTAATGATGAAGTCTTTATATGACTAATAAAAGGGCATACTTAATTTTGGCTGTTTCTGTACATATTGGAATGAGCATACAAGTTTTGTCTTGAAGTCCATTTATATGATTTATACATCTATACATAACCGATTCCAAAGTTCCATCAGGAAGCTTCTAGAAATTGTCAGCAATTTCAGCAAAATGATAGAATACGCCAGGCGGTGGTGGCGCACGCCCTTAATCCCAGCACTAGGGAGGCAGAGCCAGGCGAATCGCTGTGAGTTCGAGGCCAGCCTGGGCTACCAAGTGAGCTAAAGGAAAGGAGCAAAACTACACAGAGAAACCCTGTCTTGAAAAACCAAAAAAAAAAAAAAAAAAAAAGATAGAATACAAGATCAACTTACAAAAAAAAAAAAAAAAACTATATACCCATAACAACAAAGAAAGCTGCCTCTCCATCTCTGATTTTGATATTGTCTTGCTTTCAGCCCAGCTCTGGGACAGGCACCATGTAATCTTAGAGTAATCACTGTAGAAACTCAACTGTGTCCCAGTGTTCAGATGCCACCCAGGAGCCAAGGAAGGAAAGCTTGTATCTCTCATTGATCGATGAAACAAATTAAAAATGGAAGTTTGCCTGGGGTCACACAGAGAGGCTCTGGCCACACTGACCCTGTGGTAGGACACTGGTCCATTCAACTGCAAAGTTCACACATAAGCTCCAAGAGCTGGGGAGGGGACATGCAGAGAGGGACATACTTGATAAAGTCACAGGCCTGGGCTCTCAGACATCACTGAAGTTTAAGTACTTGATTGAGGGAGCTGAATGGCATAGACAGATGAGACATTTCCAGAAAAGTAAACACCTTCCAACAGGATTTGAGAAGTGTTCTGTGACAAACCTAAGGTCTGTATTCTCAGGTGACAAAGAAGAGAAACACAGAAACGTCACAGTTCGTTTGTGATGTGACAGCTGCCTTGTAAGCCTAGTGCTCTGACTGTCACTCATGTCTTCCTCTGTCTGCTGCCTTCCAGCTCCCAAGTGTGAGACAGGAGGCAGTGGGAACACTGCTGTGCAGGAAGTGCTCTGTGGGTGATGTTCAGTTAGTGCTCTGTAGGTGACACTCTGTAGTGAGTGCTCTGAGGGCACCAACCACACAGAACAGGTGTGTAGTAGATGTGCACAGGAGTCAGGGCTCTGAGGAAAGGGATCTGGGAAAGCTGTGAAGGTGCAGCTCCAAAGATGTGCTAGAACCAAATAGAAGGAGCCTGAGTGTAAGAGAGGAAACCACCCCGGTAGATCTGTGCTGTCTGGAACTGTCAATGTGATGCTGCCATGGGTTCATCCTTCAGTGGGGGGTCAGATATACTAAATGCAGGTGCAGGAGGAAAATAAGACAGAAAAGAAAAAACCTAGTATGAATTATTAACAGGTCATATGTATGTGAGTATACACACATACATATATGACAATAGTAAAGAGATTGTGAAGTTGAGAGGGAAAGGGGGTCATGGGCACTGTTTGGGGGAAGTGTGGAGTGGAAATAACATAATTGCAGTAGTCCTGTATACAAATATCAAAATAGTAATAAAATTTAAAAAATGTTTCAAGAAATGATACAACTTGCTTCCTGTGAAAAAGCATTATTTTGGAGTTTGTTGCCCAGATCTGGACATCCCACTAGGGGGATATTTTTCTTATTTCTACTTGTCGACCAAATTAGGACCCAAGAATATTTGAAGGTTTGTGGGATGATTACCTTTAAGAATTCTTTCTTTTTTTTTTAATTAAGAGATTTTTCTTTCTTTCTCTCTCTCTCTCTCTCTCTCTCTCTCTCTCTCTCTCTCTCTCTCTCTCTCTTTTTGGTTTCTTTGAGACAGGGTTTCTCTGTGTAGCTTTGCACTCAGGCTGGCCTTGAACTCACAGAGATCCGCCTGCCTCTGCCTCCCGAGTGCTGGGATTAAAGGTGTGCGCCACCACCGCCCGGCGAGATTTTTCTATTTGTTCTACATATCAACCAGGGATTCCCCTGTCCTCCTTCCTCACACCCCCAGCCTTCCCCACAACCCACCCCCCATTGCCAACTCCTCCAAGGCAAGGTCTCCCATGGAGAGTCAACAGAGCCTGGTACATTCAGTTGAGGCAGGTACAATACCCTCCTCCCTGCACTAAGGCTGAGCAAAGTGTCTCAGCATAGGCATTAGTTTCCAAAAAGCCAGCTCATGCACCAAAGACAAGTCTTGGTCCCACTGCCTGGGGGCCTCCTAAACAGTTCAAGCTAAACAACTGTCTCATTTATCCAGAGGGCTTAGTCCAGTTCCAATGGGGCTTCTCAGCTATTGGTCCACAGTTCATGTATTTCCACTAGTTTGGCTAGTTGTCTCTGTACTTTTTCCAATCATGTTCTCGACATCTCTTGCTTATATAATCCCTCCTCTCTCTTGTCAATTGGACGCCTGGAGCTTGGCCATGGATCTCTGCATCTGCTTCCATCAGTCACTGGATGAGAGTTCTCTCATGACAGTTAGGGTGTTCGGCTATCTGATCACCAGAGTAGGGCAGCTCAAGCACTCTCTTGACCATTGCCAGTAGTCTATAGCGGAGTCATCTTTGTGGATTCCTGGGGGCCTCCCTAGCATTCTGCTTCTTCCTATTCCCATGGTGTCTTCATTTATCAAGGTATCTCTTTCCTTCTTCTTCTACTCAGTTCCTGATTCAGCTAGGACCTGTTGCTGGAGGGCTTCTCTCCAGGTTCCCCAAACCCCGCAGTCCCACAATCCACTTATAAAATAATCACTCAGACTCTTATATCACTTATAAACTGTATGGCCGTGGCAGGCTTCCTGCTAACTGTTCTTTTATCTTAAATTAACCCATTTCTATAAATCTATACCTTGCCACGTGGCTGGTAACTTCCCGGCATCTTCACATGCTGCTGGTCATGGCGGTGGCTGCAGTGTCCCTCCCCTCAGCCTTCCGCTTCCCAGAATTCTCCTCTCTCCTTGTCCCACCTACTTCCTGCCTGGCAACTGGCCATCAGTGTTTTATTTAGATATAGAGCAATATCCACAGCACTTCCCCTTTCTTCTTTTTTTTAAAAAGGAAGGTTTTAACTTTAACATGGTAAAATTACATATAACAAAACAATTACCGAGCAAGAATTATAGTTACAATATTAAAGAAGATGTCTTATCTATCTTATATTTGTGAGTTTAAGGTTTTATAGCTAACTTATCTTTTATCATAACTGAGGAAATTACAACTATCTAGTTTTCAACCACATCAAAGACCTGAGAAGGAACATAATGGTCCCTAAGAAATGGTAGATGGATGCAAGCAACTTTCGGGAATCTTGCAAGAGTAGACCAAGACAGCTGGCAGCCTGGACAGTCACCTAATGTTTCTCAGCATTGTTGGTGCATTCAAATTGGCTATAGGCCTAGAGTATCTGACAGACCATTTTCAGAAGCAGGAATTCTGAGAGACCATCTTACCCTGTCTTGGCAGAGTACAGTGGTCGCTTTCCTTGTGTCCCGCTTGTCCAGGAAGGACAGCATTGCATTTGTACTGTCAGCCGTCAAGGCAAGGACAGTTCTTTGTCCAGTAGGCCATTTTGTGCCAAGAAGACAAACTTCCAAATGGAAATGTCTTAGAAGCCCAACATTCTCTCGGGGTCAAATTGGTGCAGCCAGGAGCAATTGTGTCTCGCGTCAACAGAATTCTGTTATTTAAATGCCATATTCTCCAGGTCTATGAAGTGTTTGAAGATTACCTATCTATCTGAAATATATCTATGTATACCTAGAAGACTTAAATAACATGGCTACAAATATGGTTATCATAGATGACTAATTATTAATCTATTTCTTAATTATCCATTACAATTTTAAATGAGTTACATAAACATAATACCTCAAACAAGAATAGAAACATATATATAGTATAACAAAATTAACTTAAAGTTTGTATCAATAAACTAAAATTTATACCAATGTAAAACATTTTAAACAAGTTGTTCTTTAAAAGTAGGTTCATTAATCTACCCTTTTATCTTATCATCTCCATATCCTCCTATATATCTAATCATATCCCCTTTTTCTTTTTTAGAAAGAGATCACTTTTATAATCAACCTATTTTAAATAAAAATATTGGTTTTTCTCTGTCCCACACCAGAGGGCTCTTCTGATTTGGGACACAAGAATCTCTTAACCATTTTTTTTAAAGCAATATGTCTGAGTTTAGAGGGGGAGTGAGCCAATTCCACCTCTAAAGCCAGCTTGGTATATTTGGGAATTTGGGTGTAGCATCTCTTACTACTTCCTGCTGGAGGGGGGCGCTGTATCTTATGGGGACGCAAAGGAAATTTTAAGCCTATGGGGTAGTCCTTGAGGCTGTATTGTGTGAACCAGTTGCCTTGAAACCGCTCTGGATGTTGGATCATCTGGGCCATGGTGTCACCGGAGGCCTTTCAGGGGGTCTTGGCTGGTGAAACCTGATGTATCTTAATCTGGAACAAATACACAGCCTCTGGCTTTCTGTGGAAACAAAAGCAGAACCTCTTTTCCAAAGTAACATATCCTTAAATCCAAATTTTGAAGTCAAGGTACCTTTAAAATATACATTTTGGCATAACTCAACAGCTTTTGCAATCAAATGTTTTTCTTCAGTTACGAATAACAAAGAGAACATAATCCAGATTCTCTGTGTGGTAGCCATCTTTACGTGGCTTATTTTTTATATTACCTTGAGCTTATTGGTTTAAACTGCACCATTTTAAGACTGAAACTGCGGTGTGGCTGCTGGCTCCGCCCACTTTAGCTTTCCAACATAGCAGTGGTACGTTTTCCGCCAGCTCTGGGAGTCATCAAGTCTCAGAAATAGTGGGTCTAAGCTTTTATCAAAGCAGCGTGTAGCCCAGAAACCTTTTTTTTTTTTTTTAAATACTAGTAAAGACTAAATCTACTACACAGCGTAATGTGCCGCTGGCAGACTCCTCATTCCCGCCATACTGCCGGTCAAACACACACGCCAGGAACCCGCCAGTGTTCAAACCTGCGGTTTGCAGCTTCTAGCTGCCCATATGAGACAAGAAGCAGGAACCTGGTTTTGGCTCTGTTTAGAATTGGTTATTAAATATTTTAAGGTTTAAGGTAGAAATTCGAGCCGTTGGGCGCCATTTGTTGCTGGAGGGCTTCTCTCCAGGTTCCCCAAACCCCGCAGTCCCACAATCCACTTATAAAATAATCACTCAGACTCTTATATCACTTATAAACTGTATGGCCGTGGCAGGCTTTCTGCTAACTGTTCTTTTATCTTAAATTAACCCATTTCTATAAATCTATACCTTGCCACGTGGCTGGTAACTTCCCGGCATCTTCACATGCTGCTGGTCATGGCGGTGGCTGCAGTGTCCCTCCCCTCAGCCTTCCGCTTCCCAGAATTCTCCTCTCTCCTTGTCCCACCTACTTCCTGCCTGGCAACTGGCCATCAGTGTTTTATTTAGATATAGAGCAATATCCACAGCAAGGACCTGCTGCTCCCCTAAGCTCTCTTTCCCTCAACCCTTGTCCTCCATTACCCCCCTCACCCCCAGTTTGCTCATGTAGATCTCATCCATTTCTCTGTCGTTGGGTGATCCCTGTGTCTTTCATAGGGTCCTCTTTAATAGGTAGCCTCACTGGAGCTATGAGTTACTGTCTGTTTATCCTTTGCTTTACATCTAATATCCACTTATGAGTTAGTACAACCATGTTTGTCTTTCTGAGTCTGGTTACATCACTCAGGTTGATATTTGCTAGTTCCATCCATTTGCCTGCAAATCTCATGATGTCATTGTTTTTCTCTGCTGAGTAGTACTTCATTGTGTACATGTACCACATTTTCTTTATCCGTTCTTCAGTTGAAGGGCGTCAAGGTTGTTTTCAGGTTCTCACTATTAAAAAATAATGCTGCTATGAACATAGCTGAGCATGTTTTTCCTTGTGGTATGATTGAGCATTCCTTGGGTATATGCTCAAGAGTGGTATAGCTGTGTCTTGAGAAAGATTGAGTCCCAATTTCCTGAGAAAGCGCCATACTGATTTCCAAAGAGGCTGTACAAGTTTGCATTCCCACCAACAGTGGAGGAGTGTTCCCCTTGCTCCACATCCTCTCCAACATAAGCTGTCTTCAGTGTTCTTGATCTTAGCCATTCTGACAGGTGTAAGATGGTATCTCAGAGTTGTTTTGATTTGCAATTCCCTGATGACTAAGGATGTTGAGCAATTCCTTAAATGTCTTTCAACCATTTCAGCTTCTTCTGTTGAGAATTCTCTGTTTAGCTCTATAACCCATTTTTTAATTGGACCATTAGGTATTTTGAAGTCTAGATTCTTGAGTTCTTTATATATTCTGGATATCAGCCCTCTGTCAGATGTGGGGTTGGTAAAGATCTGTTCTGATTCTGTAGGCTGTTGTTTTGTTTATTGACTATGTTCTTTGCCCTACAAAAGCTTCTCAGTTTCAAGAGGTCCCATTTATTAATTGTTACTCTCAGTGTCTGTGCTACTGGTGTTATATTTAGAAAGTGATCATCAGTGCCAATGCATTCAAGACTACTTCCTACTTCCTCTTCTATCAGGTTCAGAGTAACTGGATTTATGTTGAAGTCTTTGATCCACTTGGACTTAAGTTTTGTGCACAGTGACAGATATGGATGTATTTGCAATCTTCTACATGTTGACATCCAGTTATGCCAGCACCATTTGTTGAAGATGCTTTCTTTTTTCTATTGTACAGTTTGAGCTTCTTTGTCAAAAATTAGATGTTCATAAGTGTGCAGATTAATGTCATTGCTTTCTGTTTGATTGCATTGGTCCACATGTCGGTTTTTATGCCAGTACCAAGCTGTTTTTATTACTGTAGCTCTATAGTAGAGCTTGAAGTCAGGGATTGTGATGCCTCCAGAGGTTGTTTTATTGTACAAGGTACTTTTGGCTATCCTGGGTTTTTTGTTTTTCCATATGAAGTTGAGTATTGTTCTTTCCAGGTCTGTGAAGAATTGTGTTGGGATTTTGATGGGGATTGCATTGAATCTGTAGATTGCTTTTGGTTGGATTGCCATTTGTACTATGTTAATCCTACCATCCATGAGCATGGGAGACCTTTTCATTTTCTGATATCTTCAATTTTTTTCTTCAGGGACTTAAAGTTCTTGTCATACAGGTCCTTCTCTTGCTTAGTTAGTGGTACCCTAAGGTATTATATATTATTTGTGGCTATTGTAAAGGGTGTTATTTCTCTGATTTTTTCAGCTCATTTTTCATTTGTATATAGGAGATCTACTGATTTTGTTGAGTTAATCTTGTATCCTGCCACATTACTGAAGGCGTTTATCAGCTATAAGTGTTCCTTGGTCGAATTTTTGGGGTCACTTATGTATACTATCATGTCATCTGCAAATAGTGAGAGTTTGATTTCTTCCCCTCCAACTTGTATTCCCATGATCTCCTTTTGTTGTCTTATTGCTCTAGTTGGAACTTCAAGTACTATATTGAATAAATATGGGGAGAGCAGACAGCTTTGTCTTGTTCCTGATTTTATGGAATCACTTTGAGTTTCTCTCCATTTACTTTGATGTTGGCTGTTGGCTTGTTGTGAATTGCCTTTATTATGTTTAGGTATGTTCTCTGTATTCCTGATCTCTCCAAGACCTTTATCATGAAGGGGTGTTGGATTTTGTCAAAGGTCTTTTCAGCATCTAATGAAATGTTTATGTGTTTTTTCTTCTTTCAGTTTTTTTTTATATAGTGTATTACATTGGCAGACAATGTAATGTTGAACCAACCTTGCATTTCTAGGATGAAGCCTACTTGATCATGGTGGATAATTGTTTTGATGTGTTCTTGGAGTCTATGTGCCAATATTTTATTGAGTATTTTTGTATCAATGTTCATGAGGGAGATTGGTCTGTAATTCTCTTTCTTTGTTGCATTATTTTTTGGCTTGGGAATCAGAGTATTGTAGCCTCATAGAAGAAGTTTGGTAACATTCCTCTGTTACTATTATGTGGAACAATTAAAAGAGTATTGGTATTAACTCTTCTTTAAAGATCTGGTAGAATACTGCGTTGAAACCATCTGGTCCTGGGCTCTTTTTGGTTGGGAGACTGTTAATGACTGCTTCTAATTCCTTAGGGGTTATAGGTTTATTTAAATAGTTCATCTGGTCTTAATTTAACTTAGGTATGTGGTACCTATCCAGAAAATTGTCCATTTCTTTTAGATTTTCCATTTTTGTGGAGTACAGGTTTTTGAAGTATGACCTGATGATTCTCTGGATTTCCTCATTTTTAGTTGTTATATCTCCCTTTCCATGTCTGATTTTGGTAATTCGGATGCTTTCTCTCTCTCTCTGCCTTTTGGTTAGTTTGGATAAGGGCTTGTCTATCTTGTTAATTTTCTCAAAGAACCAACTCCTTGTTTCATTGGTTCCTTATATTGTTCTCTTCGTTTCTATTTTATTGATTTCAGCTCTCAATTTGATTATTTCCTGTTGTCAGTTCCTCCTGAGTGACTTTGCTTCTTCTTGTTCTAGAGCTTTCAGGTGTGCTGTTAAGTCACTAGTGTGAGATTTCTCTAACTTCTTTATGTGGGCATTTAATGTTATGAATTTTCCTCTTAGCCCTGCTTTCATAGTGTCCCATAAGTTTGGGTATGTAGTATACTCATTTTCATTGAACTCTAGGAATTCCTTAATTTCTTTCTTTATTTCTTCCTTGACCCATTGGTGATTCAGTTGAGCATTATTCAGTCTACATGAGATTGTAGGCTTCCTGTAATTTTTGTGGTTGTTGAAATCTAACTTTAAACCATGGTGGTGTGGTAAAATACAGGAGGTTAATCCAATGTTTTTTGTATCTCTGAGATTTGCTTTGTGACCGAGTATGTAGTCGATTTTAGAGAAGGTTCCATGGGGTGCTGAGAAGAAGGTATATTCTTTTTGGTTAGTGTGGAATGTTCTGTAGATATCGATTAAGTCCATTTGAGTCAAAACATCCTTATTTCTCTGTTGAGTTTTGATTTGACAAATCTGTCCAGTGGTGATAGTGTAATGTTGAAGTCTCCCACTATTAATGTGTGGGATTTCATGTGTGATTTAAGCTTTAGTAATGTTTCTTTTACATATGTGGGTGCCCTTGTGTTTGGGGCATAAATGTTCAGAATTGAAGCTTCATCTTGCTGGATCTTTCCTGTGATTAGTATGTAATGTCCTTCTTGATCTCTTTTGATTGATTTTGGTTTGAAGTATCTTTTGCTGGATATTAGGATGGCTACACCAGCTTGCTTCTTAAGACCATTTAATTGGAAAAACTTTTCCCAGTCTTTTATTCTGAGGTAGTGTTTACTTTTAAAATTGAGGTATGTTTCTTGTATGCAGCAGAAAAATGTGTCCTGCTTTTATATCCATTCAGTATCCTGTGTCTTTTTGTAGGTGAATTAAGTCCATTGATATTAATGGATATTAATGACCAGTGATTGTTAATTCCTGTTATTGTTTAGTGGTAGTGTGTATGTATTTCTCTTCTTTGAGATTTACTGCTGTGGGGTTATCTATTGCCTGTGTTTTCGTAGGTGTATCTGACTTCCTTAGGTTGGAATTTTCCTTGTAGTGCTTTTTGTAGGGCTGGATTTGTGGATAGAAATTGTTTAAATCTGGTTTTGTCTTAGAATGTCTTGTTCACTCCACCTATGATGATTGAAAGTTTTGCTTGGTATATTAGTCTAGGCTGGCATCCATAGTCTCTTAGTGTCTGCATTACATCTGTTTAGGTCCTTCTGGCTTTCAAATTCTCTATTGAGAAATCAGGTGTTATTCTGATGGGTTTCCCTTTATAAGTCACTTGGCCTTTTTCCTTTGCTGCTCTTAATATTCTTTCTTTATGCTGTAGGTTTAGTTGTTTAATTATTATGTGGTGAGGGAACTTTTTTGGGGGGTCTAGTCTGTTTGGTGTTATATAAGCTTCTTGTATCTTCATAGTTATTTCATTCTTTATGTTGGGAATGTTTTCTTCTATGATCTTGTTGAATAAATTTTCTATGCCTTTGAGTTGGTATTCTCCTTCTTCTATCGCTATTATTCTTAGGTTTGGCCTTTTCATGGTGTCCTATATTTCCTGGACATTTTGGATTTGGTATTTTCTTTGACTAATGAATCTATTTCTTCTATTGTATCCTCTGCACCAGAGATTCTCTTTCATCTCTTGTATTCTGTTGATTATGCTTGCACCTGTGTTTCTTGTTCATTTACTCAGATTTTCCAATTCCAGCATTTCCTCTATTTGTGTCTTCTTCATTGTTTTTATTTCACTTTTCAGGTCCTGAACTATTTCCCCCACATGTTTAATTGCTTTTTCATGGTTTTATTTAAGGGATTTGTTGATTTATTCCAATTTTTATTTGTCTTTTCCTCTACTCCTTTATTGATTTCTTTCAATTTTTTTTGTCTTTTTCTCAATTTCTTTATTGATTTCTTCCAGTTTTTTGTTTGTCTTTTCCTCAATTTCATTTTTTCTTGAAAGGCCTCTAGCATCTTCATGATGCTATTTTTTTTTCAATTTTCTTTATTAAGAAATTTTCTACTCACTTTTCATACCACCCACAGATCCCACTTCCTCCCTCCTGCCACCCTCACAATCTCATGTGCATTTTGCAGACAGGGGGCTTCCTTCCCTTTGGGTTGTGGGTTTTCCCTGCACCCCCTCCTTGGCCTGCTGCCAAACTAGGTAGCTGCCTTGAAAACCTACTTGGGCTTCTACTATTCTATGTAGCAACTGTCAGCCTTACATCTTCACTGTCATCATCATCAGATTTATTGACACAATAATTGGTATTTCTTAAAGGGGGGAAATTAGCTAAAAAAAAAGGATGGAGAGTGTTTTCTCATATAAAAAATGGGAATCACTGTTATGATGGAGGGCGTTAAGTCTCTGTATGATTACACAATGGATGGTTTAAAAATGGAACAATTAAATGAGAGAATAATTAACTTAGATGGGATTTACATAATTTCAATGATAAACTGTAGATGTAACCAACCGTCTTATTAAATAAGAAACACAGAAACAATGTAAAAGAGAGAGCCGAGAAGTCAGAGCTCAGAGCTAAAATCTCACCCTTCCTCCTGCTGTCCCAGCTTCGCGAAAAGAGACCTACTTCCTGTCGGTTCGTATTTTTAAAGTATGTTGTTCTGCCTTCTCATTGGTTGTAAACCCAAACACATGACTGCCTCGTCACTGTCTGAATGTACAGCCCCCTAGGTCTTAAAGGCATATGTCTCCAATGCTGGCTGTATCCCTGAACACACAGAGATCTTATGGGATTAAAGGCGTGTGCCACCACCGCCACACTCTTGCTATGGCTCTAATAGCTCTGACCCTGAACACACAGATATCTATGGGATTAAAGGCATGTGCCACCACCGCCACACTCTTGCTATGGCTCTAATAGCTCTGACCCCCAGACAACTTTATTTATTAACATACAATCAAATTAATATTTCAGTACAAATCAAAATAATATTTCAATACAATTAGATTACCACCACATTTCCCCTTTTCTATTTTAATAAAAAGAAAAAAAGCAAAAGGTTATGACTAACAAAAGAAAAACTATATACAAAAGTACAATAACTATATACAATATATACAAGTAATAAATACCTAAACAGGTATTTGACGAATCAGAGAAAATAATTCCATTATCTATCCTATTTTGATAATTCCAAGATGTATCTAATGTACTTTCTATCCTAATTAATTTTCAACTATAACTAACTAATCTTCAACCATAACTAACTAATCTTCAACTCCCTCAGAGACCCAAGAAGGGAATAATATTAGCTAACAAAAATAAAAACAGGAAGTGCATGCAAGCAACTTCCAAAAAAATTTTGTGAGTTGACAGAAACAGCCAGCTGCCTGGGCAGTCACCTGAGGTTTCTCCGCAGTGTTGGGGCATCATCTTCAGCCTATAGGCTTAGTGTATCTGACAGACTCATTTGTGAAGTAGGATGTACACAAGGTCAACAGTTCAACCTCACATTGGGTGAGAGCAGTCCACGTACCAGAAACACCTGAATTCCACTAGTGTCCTGTCATGACTCAGGATTTTAAATTCTGGAAATTGTTGACAGTTTTTTAATTCAGCTGTCCATTCTTCTTGGCTGTGTATATATGGCTTCATCTCAGCATCCCCTTCTTCTCCACATCCCTCTATTAAATGTTAGTCTACTTTTGAGAGGCATGAGCTTTCAGCTGCTGTTCCATTGTACAACAGAATCCATCGGCCCTCTGCCTGTTAAGCTGCCTTCGAAGAAAAGGGCACCATACCTTTTCCGGATGCGAAGGCCACTTCAGGGATGGGGCCATATTGTCCTGGCCTCAGAAGATGCCTTTTGATAAAGCCATAACCACACTTGTTTTGGCAAGAATCAGTAGTCCCTTGTTTCGTGATCTGTCTGTCCATTTTGTCCTGTTGATTCGAGGATACTTTGTTGTCCAGTGGCTAACTTTTGCCAGAATGAAAGTTGACTCCATATGCAGTTTCTTCAATGCCCATATTTTCTCTAAAGTAGATTGGTACTGCCAGGAGCTGACATGTCTCAAAAAAGAAAAATTTTCTAAGTTATTAAAACATTTTAAATGCCATATTCTGTAGATCTCTGAAGGGTTTGAAGATGACCTGTCTAAAACATCTCTGCTCAATTTTTAAAACATATCTAATATGACTACAAGTTCTATGATAATGTCTAACTACTAGCTTTCATTTCTTTATATCCTAATAGTTGATAATAATAACATTCAAGGATCAGAAATTTGCATTACATTGTTAAATGGATGGAATAAATACAATTAGAAATATACATATAGCATTTTCTAACAATATCAGTTTCAAATTTGTGTACAATATAAAACAATTCAATCCAATGTAAAGTATTTAAAACTAGTAATTGTCTTTTTCTTTTCTTTCTTTCTCTTTTTTTTTTTTTTAAACAAGAACTTTAAATCTAATCTCCTTTGCTTAGCCTTTTTCCTAACCCTTGACAATAACTTGTAACCAACCCCCCTAAATACTGAAAATTATCCCAGACCCAAAACCCATTAAAAAGACCAAAAAACCACCCGCCCCACACCACCTCTTTGGGAATGTGGGCGTCGTATTCTTAAAATTGCTTCCTGCTGGGTATGGGCGAAGTTTTCTTTATCCTGAAAGAAAAATTTTAGGTTAATTGTCAAATTCTAGGAGAGGTAACTATATCCTTCATTATCCAGTCTGTGTATAATGCCAAAGTTGAGGGTTTATCTCAAGTCCTTATTCAAGTAGTCTTTGAGACTGGATCATCTCAGCTAGTCATCTCAAATTTGCTCTGAGCACCTTGTAGTTCAAAGCTGATCTGTGGATGATGTTTGTCAGCTTAATGATATTATTATTGTCCACGTGGAATTGTTGTTGTTGTGGGGCCCCATCTTCTTTCTGGAGACTTCAGTTGATGTTAGGCCTGGCCATGAGTTCCTGCAGAAAACTGATAAGAGACTCGAACACAAAAACATATATATGCAGCTAGCCTTTTTTCTAGAATTAGTTAGTACTCTATGTGACCATTCATATCTTAACAAAGTTTAAAATGTATATATATATATATATTAATCTTGTAAATTTTGATATAAAATTTATACTTTGAGAAAAGTTTAAAGAATCAGAATAGAATCAAAGAGTTGAGATTAGTAATAGAATAGTCCCTTAATTAATTTTGCTTTTGTCCTGTACCATAGCAGAAGATGGCTCTTATTCTGGCATGATACAGGGAGTTTGCATTTTCCTTTTAACAACATGCTTGATTTTAAAGAAGGAGAGAGCCATTCTCCAACTCCAAAGTCAGCTTTAAATTTTAATTGAACTGGGACTATTAGAAAACCAAGAGTGTTAAATCTTTAGAGAAAAGCAGAAACAAACATTTAGGAAGACATAAAATTTTTTTAGATAATATATACCCATACACCGTTTCACTCTGTTTCTTGGGATAGATGATTTGTCCCTTTTCTTCAGTTGTCTCATTTGTCCAGTGTTCTTCAGATTCCTTAACCTTCATTCTCCTAAAGGACAAAAACAAAAACCTTTCCCCAAGACTAATTTTGGGGATGTTCCTTTTTGGCAAAAAAAGAAGTGCTGTGGGACAGTCTGTATGTCAAATTGCTCTGATTGGTCAATAAATAAAACACTGGTTGGCCAGTGGCCAGGCAGGAAGTAGGTGGGACAAAGAGAGAGGAGAATTCTGGGAAGTGAAAGGATGACGCGGAGAGACACCACCAGCCACCGCCATGACCAGCAGCATGTGAAGATGCCGGTAAGCCACCAGCCACGTGGCAAGGCATAGATTTATGGAAATGGATTAATTTAAGCTATAAGAACAGTTAGCAAGAAGCCTGCCACGGCCATACAGTTTGTAAGCAATATAAGTCTCTGTGTTTACTTGGTTGGGTCTGAGCGGCTGTGGGACTGGCGGGTGACAAAGATTTGTCCTGACTGTGGGCAAGGCAGAAAACTCTAGCTACAATAAACAGCATCAGTTGGATCATTCTTGCTTTATCCCTAAAAAAGTTGGTTAATATGAGTGCCAAGACACAAATTTTAGAAAAATTTATTAAAACAGATCATAGAGATATTGAGACCCAGACAGAGGAATTTAAAGGAGAACCAATCTCAGCATTGCATTATAAGTTTAGAGAGGAACAGCCCAAGGTTTTCAAACAACAAACCTTAATTTATCCAGTTATCTTCCAAGAACTGCCAAATGACAGGTATTCCCAAGGCTATGCAAGAGCTGAATCAACTCCTGTGGAAATGTTAGACTTGAGAATTAAGGAAGTGATACTCTCATACGGTATGTATTCACCTTTGTGAGGCAGATGTTAAATTCATTGTCAACTAGTAACAGAATTATCCCACAAGACTGGAGAGACTTTAAAAGCAGTATTGGAGCCTGGCCCTTAATTACAGTGGAAGACCTGATGAAAAGAAGAGGCTAAGACCATTGAACAATGAAGTAGGGCTAGAGGTATTGAAATCTCCCAAGACCAATTTCTTGTAGAGGGCAACTATGGTGATGTACAAAGACAGTCTCTATATGATGATCACACCCTGGCTCTATGAATGCTTGAGACAGAATTGAAGAAGTCGGAAAGAGAACTGAGTCATTTACTAAAGTTATACAAGGCCCAAAAGAAACCTTCACTGTTTTATTTTTATTTTTTTAACAGAGATTGACTTCAGCAGTAAATAGAATGATATCAAATTCAGATGCTAGACAGATAATAATTGAATCTCTGGCTTTTGAAAATACTAATTTACAATGCAAAGGGCCGTTTAAAGGTAAGATCAATACCCATAGAGGTATGGATCTGAGATACAGTCAATATTGATCTCATAACAATGATGATGCTTGGATAGGAGAGGTGATTTCCAGAGACTTGAAAAATCAAAATGTCAGGTATTTTAATTGTAGTAAACAAGGTCACCTAAAAAGGGATTGTAGGCAGGGCATTCCTAGAAACAGTGTTTTTTTTCTAAGAATAATCAAAACAGAATGCTTCTCATTTCTGGAGTATGCAGAAGGTATGGTAAAGGATGACATTGCACCAGTGAATGTAGATCAACAAAGGACAGACAAGGTAACCCTTTACCATCAGGAAACACTTTGAGGTCCTCTTGAAGGCCCCCGTATCAAATTTGGTTCAGTCATTTACTGTGACCATGGGGGAAATGTCTTCCCAGAGCAATTAAAGAACCTAATGCCTATTGTTTAAAAAAATACTGCTCTGGATGCTAGAACAGCTATTGAAGATAAAACAAAAATTTCAGGAGAAACTGTAAAGCAAATATTTTGGCAAACTTCCATAAATGATCAAAGACCAAAGTTAAAAGTATGAATAAATGACATTGTCATTGAAGGTCTTATAGACAAAGGTGAGGATGTAATGATAATTGCACCAGAACCATGCCATCAAAATTGGCAACTTCAGGAGGTATATGTTCAGCTTTTAGGGATTGGAACATTATCTCAGGTAAAACAAAGCATGAGATGGTTCTAATGTATAGGGATAGAAGGACAGAGAGGAAAATTAAAGCTATGTGTGGCTAACATAGCAATGAGTTTATAGGCATGTGATTTGATAAGGAATGGAATACACAAATTAATATTTTTCCAATCTCAGAAACAAACTGTAAACTAACATATGTTTCCTGGAAAATACTAAAAGGTATTATGAACAATAGTCACCGACCATTCAGGTTGTACAAGAACAGGGCACAACAGCTCCTGATCTCTCAAAAGTACCAACAGTCCTACTTTCAAAATGTTGATGGACAAACCTGCATGGGTTGAGCAATGGCCCTTGACATCATAGCATTTACAGGCCTTGGAAGAGCTGGTACAGGAGCAGCTAAATGCTCAGCATATTGAAGAATCAACCAGACCTTTGAATTCTCCTGTACTTGTTATTAAAAAGAAATCTGGAAAAAGGAGACTGGTAACAGATCTAAGAGCTGTTAATATGGTGATTCAGCCAATGAGTTCTCTACCGCCTGGAATTCCTTTGCCTTCTCTATTACTTAAAGGAAGGCCTCTTATAGTTGTTGATTTAAAAGACTGTTTATTCACTATACATTTACAAGAAAAGGATAGAAAATATTTGCCTTCACGGTGTGTACTTATAATTCCCAGCCTGTCAAGAGATATCAATAGAAGGTTCTTCCACAGGGAATGTTAAATAGCCTGACTCCATGCCAATACTGTGTACCACAGCCATTGGAAATGATATGTAAGCAGTTTCTTGAATTTATAATTTACCATTATATGGATGATATTTTTCTAGCTGGTTCAAATGTAGATACCTTAGAGAAAATGTTTGAAGGAGTAAAGAAAATTTTGCCTTGTTGGGGATTACAAATTGCTCCTGAAAAAAATACAAAAGGAGATTCTATTAATTACCTAGGATATAAAATAAGCTTACAAAAATTCAACCGCCAAAATGTACAAATAAGGATAGATCAATTGTGGACTCTTAATGACTTTTGAAACTTGCTGGGAGACATTATCTATCTACAGCCCACTATTGGAGTAACAACTCAAGAACTGAGTAATTTGTTTCAAAGCTTGAAAGGTGACAAGGACTTAAATAGTCCAATAGAATTATCAGCTGAAGCTGAGAGAGCATTTGTTTTGGTGGAAAAGAAATTACAGTATGCACATGTGGATCTGAAATGTGGATGCACGTTTGGTTGCATTCTGGTCATTTTATGCTCTACACATTCCCCTACAGGGATTTTAATGCAGATGGAAGATATTATCTTAGAATGGATATTTTTACTACATAAACAAAGTAAAAAATTTAAAACTTAAGTAGAAAAATTTTCTGAGTTGATTCTAAAAGGAAAATTGAGACTTCATCAGTTAGCAGGAATAGACCCAGCACAAATTGTAGTACCTTTTACTAATGCTGAAATTGACTCATTATGGGTAGAAAATGAACATTGGCAAAGAGCCTGTAGTAATTTTTTGGAGAGATTAATAAAAAATATCTCCCAAAGCAATAAAATTCAGTTGATAAAGAGAACTAACTAGATCCTTCTTCACATTGTATGGGGAACACCAATTTCTGGAGCCCTTACATTCTATACTGAAAACAAATTAGGAAAGGCAGGTTAAAAATCAGGAAATTTGAATAAAGTGGCTTAAAGCCCTTATGACTCTGTTTGAAACTCAGAATTATGTGCTATTCTCATGGTATTATTAGGTTTTCCAGAACCTCTTAATATAGTTACTGGTTCTCAATATGGAGAAAGTGTTGTTTTATATATTGAAACTACTGAATTTATACCAGATGACACACAGAATTGACATTATTATTTATTCAGTTACAAGAAATAATCAGAAATAGAAGTCATCCCTTATATATAGCACATATTGTATCCCATATGGGTCTACCAGGCCCTCTAGCACAAGGTAATAATGAAATTGATCAACTATTGGTAGGAAATGTGATGGAGGCCTCAGAGTTTCATTAAAAAAATACCATGTCAAATGCAAAAGTTTGAAAAAAGATTTTTCCATCACTTGGCAACCAGCCAAGGAAATTATGAGAAAATGTCCTACTTGTTCTTTATATAACCAAACTCCTTTGCCTTCAGGAAGTAACCCAAAGGGTACTCAAAGAAATGAATTCTGGCAGATGGATGTGTTTCATTTTGTAGAATTTGGAAAATTAACATATGTACACCATACCATAGATACATATTCAGGATTTTATTGGGCAACTGCTTTGACTGTCTGTTGTTAGCTGAGTTGGAAGAAGTTTATCCAAATATTCCAATAGTAGTGGGGAAAGTGTGCCCAATGAACGATCAAGCATACTGTTTTTAGAAAAAGAATTTAATAGAAAAGCTATGATAACATGCAAGAAATTTGTTGCAGGAAAACTACTAATATTCAAGAGCCAATATCACCAAGACTCATTGAGCCTTGGCTTTATCCCCTTGAAGGTTATTCCAGGTATTAGCTTGTCATAATCAGCTGAAATCCTACTTCATATTTCTATGGCTCCCAGCATATTCCCAAGAGGTGGGCTGGGTGGTTTCTGGCTGTTCAGTGAATTATAGATATTTGTCATTGTTTAGAGTGATTGGTTACAAGTTGTAATTGGTAATTGTCAGGAAAAAAGCTGAAGAAAAGAGATTATATTCACTGTTCGTGTTTTGAAAAGAAAAAAAGTGGATTATAGAAATGATAAAATAAAAGGGTAGATTATTGAATCTATTCTGAAAAGAAAAAGGGGGAAATAGATATGATAGAATAAAAAATTGAGCTGGGCGGTGGTGGTGTACACCTTTAATCCCCACACTCGAGAGACAGAGGCAGGCCAATCTCTGTGAGTTCGAGGCCAGCCTGGGCTACAGAATGAGTTCCAGGAAAGGCACAAAGCTACACAGTGAAACCCTGTCTTGAAAAAAAAAACAACAAAAATAGATTAAAAGAATTGATTATTGAATCTAATTTTAAACCAAAAAAGTAACTACTTCTTTTAAATATTTTACATTGGCTTTGATTTTTTTATATTGATACAAAATTAAGATTATTTTTGTTATACTATGTGTATGTTAGAGAAATGATAGGATAAAAAGACAGTTTACTAAATATACTTTTAAACCAAAAAGCAACAACTAGTTTTAAATATTTTCATTTATATTGATTTTTTGTATATTAATACAAATTTGGGGTTATTTATATTAGAACATACTGTACATGCGTTTTTACTCTTGTTCAAGGTAGTATACCTATACAGATCATTTAACAATGTAATACAAATTTCTAGTCCTTGAAAGTTATTATTACAAACTATTTAGGGTAATAAGGAAAAGCAGGTTAGTAGTTAGTAACCTATTGCAATTAAACTTATAGTCACATTAGGTATGATTTCAAGGTCAAACAGATACATTTTATGTAGACAGGTGGTTTTCAAACACTTCAGAGATCTACAGAATATGACATTTAATATGTTTTAATAACATAGGTTCTTTTTTATGGCAATGAGACATGTCTGCTCCTGGCAGCACCAATCTACATAAAAAAGATGATGGACATTGAGGAAACTCCATATGGAATTTACTCTTTTTGTGGCAAAAGTCAGCCACTGAGGAAGAATGTGCCCCTGCCTCAACTGCTGACATATGCTGTCCAAACTGGACAAGCAGGACACAAAAGAAAGGACTGCACCTTGCCAAGACAAGGTAGGAAAGCCCTTCTGAATATCCTGCTTCACAAAAACGTCTGGCAGATATTCTAGGCCTGTAGGCCAAATATGGATGCCCCAAAGTTACAGAGGAGCCTTGGGTGACTGTCCAGGCAGCCAGCTATTTCTATCATTTCTTAAATCTTTGGAAGTCTCTTGCTTGCATTTCCTGCTTATTCAGGTCATATTATTTACTTCTTATGTCTCTGATGGGATTGAAGACTAGATAGTTATAGTTTTCCTTGTTAACAAATTCAGAAAAAAAAACTCACTAAAGAGATGTAAAGTGTATAGAGATGAGAGACATCAGGAGATAGTTTTGGGTTGGTAAAAAAAATCAGGATAGAAGATGAATTAGGTACAAACCTTTGGACTCACCAAGATAGGATAGATAATAGATTGTTTTCTCTGAATTTGTCAAATGTTATTGAACTAGACATTGTTGATATAATTATTGTCTGTAAATATCTGTATATAGTTATTGTATTTATTATATATAGTTTTTCTATGTTAGTTATTTTATTTTAGACAAAAAGGGGGAAACATTGTTATAATTTGTTTGTGTTCTGACAAATAAAGCTTGCCTGAAGATCAGAGGGTAAAGTTAGCCACTAGTTAACCATAGAGATCTGGAGGTCTGTATAAGCAGGAGACAGGAAGTATTATGGCTGGGCAGAGAGAGGAAATGATAAGATGGTTTGGAGATAGGAGCTTGCCCCTTTTCTGTTGAGTAATTGGAGAGGTAAGAATGACTGTGGCTGCTCCTTTGCTTCTCTAATCTTTCAGCTTTTACCCTGATCTCTGACTCTGGGTTATTATTATTAAGACTAATTAGGATCACACTACAATGATGAGTACATCAAAGGAGACTCATTTCTTGGTGGAAGTATCTGGAAAAAAGAGGGCTGAGTTACAGGTCCAATAGTATTCTCTAAAGGGAGGGCTTCCTTTCTCCATTTCCCCCAAGGATTTCCATGAATCTCTAGCCATTCAGCCACAATGTGTAAAATATGGGAAAGCTTTTCTATCCTGACCACCTGGTCCCAAATAAACACACAGAAGCTTATATTAATTACAAAATACTTGGCCGGTAGCTCAGGTTTATTATTAACTAGCTCCTACTTTTAATTAACCCATTTCTATTTATCTATGTATTATCACATAGTCTATGGCTTTACTGGTCCTCTAGCATCTTGTTTCATGGGCTACTGGCTCTGAACTCTGCCCTCCTTCATCCTAGTCCCCAGTTGGATTGTCCTGCCTTGCTATTGAACAAACAGCTTTATTATTAACCAATGGGTGTAATACAGAGTCACAGTATACAGAATCATCATCCCACAGCAACAATGCCCTGAGGATACAAAGGAGATGAGAAATACACCATTCCCCTTATGGGAGGCCTGTGCGCCCAGGGTGATGTTGACACTCAGTGGAGGCTGGTCATACTGGAACACCCAGCAGCTAAAGATGCTTTCGTCTGATTTGGCATCTTCTTGCAATGTGGATTTTAGAGAGTATGTCCCATCAGAGTTTCTGGTGGCTTGAGGAAGCTCAGGAGGCAGGATCTTGTTCTTATTCTTAGTCCAGGTGAGTTGCAAGTTTTGGGGATAGAAGCGGTTTACATGGCAAGTCAGGATCACTCTTTGATGAACATGATCACGAATCATGGTGATCTTCAGTGTGGGGATAACTAGACAGGAACAATAATTGAACAGAGGTGAAATCTTGGTACTGTATTATTTCCCTGTCCCAATGTCTCTCAGTCATTTTGTTAAGATTCAACTGAGTGGTTGATTGGCATGATCCCAAAAATTCCAAGATGACCTTGAACTCACTATGTAGCTAGGAATGACCTTGAATTCCTGATCCGTCTGCCTCCGCTAAGCCATCCCTTCAGCCCCTCTTTTCTTTTTATAATCCAGCCAGTCAAATTTGTGCTGCCTATATACTCATGGGTTTGGGACAGTGGAGCATGCTTGACCTACCAGGGCCATGCCCTTAAAGAAACCTCACTATCATTCCCTCAGAAACTACAAGCTGTCAGGAGGTCACAGCTAGAGGGCAGGTGTCCATGAGGACCTCCATTTCCTGCTGGAATCTCAAGTGGCTTGATCTTGTGCAATTTTTGTATAGGTGCTGTGAGTTCCCAAGTAAAGAGAGTTCACAAGTTCACTCTCTTTTTAAATAAACAACTTTGTATATGTTTCATGTAAGACAAATAGGGACAAGTATAAATATTCATGAAATGTAGCTGGAAACACATGGGTGTCTAATCTGGTCAGAGTTACATATTCCATATCATGACATATAATTATAGGAATTATTAAAATGAATTGCCCCACAAGAACAGGAAACTTATAATTAAAACACCTACAACAGTGTCTGGCACACAGTAACTATTCATTGTTTATTGAGTGAATAATATTTTACACAATGTTGGAGATTTCCCAGAACACAGGATTTTATACAGAGAAGGCAAGCACTCCACCACGGAAGTACATCCTCAGCGCCATTTTTCACTTATTATATTTGATTTCACTAAGTTTTCCAGGCCAGTCTTGAACTCAGTCTTAACGCTTACAGTACTGGAACTTGTTATATCCCTGTCTGTTCCCCCAAGGAGCTGACATTACATGTTATATATCACAAGCTCCAGCTAATAATAAATATTTAGAAATTTTAAACATTAGCAATGATATAAATAGGACAAATATGTTTAGAGTGGTATGCTAGGTCTATATAATAGCAAGACAAACATTTGTAAACAACTAACAGTTTGTTAGGCATGGTTCTTGTTGTTCTAGTAGAACAGCTAGTTTAATCTTCAGAGGAAGCTTACAAAGTAGGAGTTGGTTTTATTCCTAATTTTTTGGGTAACTTGAGCACAGAATATTTAAGACACGCGGCCAATATTCTGTAGCCTATGAAATGATACAGTTAAGATCAAAGCCCAGCTGTCTAGCACCTGGAACGTGTACTTTTAATCCATATTCATGTGTTCAAGGCTGGCAGTGATCAGTTTCTATTCCCCATTTGTAAAATGGGGCATTCTGCAAAACCTCCATGCTACCAGTGTTTCCACACCACTTATATCAGTGATCACTCACCTAGGAGCACTTGAGAAAGATTGATGGTCATTTTTAGGGGCTCATCAAGGTCCGCATGGGTGACTTCACATGTGATCTGAGAAAAGATATCTTGTTTGGCCAATGCCACCCATGCCTTGCTTGTGACAGAGTAAATGTCTTTGCTGATAGGCAGCCGCTGTGGAGCTGAAGCTGGAAGTTCATTGTTGTCCTTTAACCAGTTAACACTGAGTTTCCGAGAGCTGAAAGGGCCAGCGGTGCAGTTAAAAGGCACTGAAATTGAAGTGGCTGTCCTCTGTTCTGGACCCTTCAAAGAGATGAAAGGCTTCCCAGCTTAAAATAAAAACATGCAAACAAATAAAAACAAGTTGTGAATATCTTCTCAGTTTTGGAGGAACCAATGTACAACTTTATGTGAACCCTACCAAGATCTGTCCTGTGAGTAATGAAAATTGTCCTTTCTCCTGAGGTCACTCTTTCAGAGATATAGAGCAATGGCTCACTCAAGTCAAAATGCATTCTCCTGTCCCTATGCTCAAGGGAGAAGATACTACCCATGATATCTGACTTTGAGGAGAATGCAAATGGGCCATAGTGAGCAAACAGCAAATAAAATATGACTAGTGTGGGCGAATGAATGTCCTCAGGAAACTCAACATGTGTAGAGATAGAAAAATGAGTAATCATTCTAAAAGCCTGGTCACAAAACACATTTTGAGATAAAACAAAGAATCTGTGTATAGTCATGGTGCATGAAGTTAATCCCTGCAGCCAGGAAGCAGAGGAAGGCAGATCTCTGTGAGTTCATGGCCAACCTGGTCTACAGAGAGAGTTCCAGGACAGCCAGGACTGTTACACAGGAAAACCCCTGCCTTAAACAAACCAACAAAAGAAAACAAAAGTAGTACAACTGAGGAATGAATAAAAATCATCTATGGAAGAGGACACAGTAATGTCATCTGGGCCTGAGGAGAGAGAGTGCACATGCTTGGTTGACCATATGACCCAGTTGTACAGCACTTTGGCTGCCTCAGGCAGTAAGACTTTAGGAGGATTAAGAAAACAGGTCTACTACAAGATACAAAATTGCTTTCTACATGTGCAGACCTAATTCTACAGATTGCACAGTCTTTTCATGGTGGGTTTCAACAGTGAAAAGATAATGAAAATTTGAGCTACAGACACATACATACATACATACATACATACATACACACACACACACACACACACACACACTACATGGGTACACTATTCAGCTTTGAAGAAAAATGTATTCACAAAATTAAAAGGATAATGAATGGACTTCTCATGTATAATCTAAGTGAAATAAAAAAATCTCAGATTAAAAAAACCTGCATATCCCCTCTCATATTTGGAATCTAAAAACAATATATATATATATATATATATATATATATATATATATATATATATATATATGTAAACAAAGAAGAAAAGAAAACAAGAATGACTAAATATAAGGAAGAGGAAGGACTGAATGCAGGTGATGGATATGAGGTATGAAATAGGATATGCTGTTAAATGTTTTGTTACACCTCTGTCATGGATTTTTATATTTTGATGGTAGATAAGTGTATAAAATATATTCAGCAGTGGAAGTTTAAAGTCTATTGAAGTTGTACAACTTCCATTCCAAATGGGTAGTCTAACTATAGAAAAGTTCATTGAGCTGTCCTGATGTTGGGTCTGGTTAACTTTAGTGTGTAGCTGTCTTGTAAGATTTTTATAATTTAGTTTACTTAAAATTTTAGATATGAAAGAAGAAATAAATAAAACAGTACAAAGAATCAAGAAATCTGACAGGTAGTGCTCTGAGAAGATAAAGATTGACAGCAACCTACCCAATGGACTGAAAGAAGGGAGATAACTCAACAGAACCAGACATGAATGGAAAAACATTATAATAGACACCAAAGAGATTTAGAAGATCATAAAGGAATACCTTCAAAATCTATACACCATTATGTAAAAAAATAAATAAACAAATTTCTAGATTCTCCCAATCCATTAACCATAAACCCAGAAAAGATAAACAACTAAACTAGACGCATAACAAATAAGGAGATGGAAATAGCAATAACAATACATATACAAATAAAAAACTGACCAAAACAAAACAATGCAGGCCAAGACAGAATCACAGCAGAATTGCACCAGACTGTCAAAGATCTACCACAACACTTCCTCAATTATTGTTAAAATAGAAACAGAAGTAACACTTCTAATATCTTTCTACAAAGCCAGTGTTATTCTATATACAAACCAGGAAAAGATGTAACAATAAAGAAAACTACAGGCCAATTTCCACAGTGAACATAGGTGCAAAAATCCTCAACAAACTAATTGCAAACTGAATACGGGTATGCATTTAAAAAACCATCCACTACTATTAAGTTGACTTTCTCCTGGAGATGCAAAGATTGATAAGTAACTCAGTTTATTTAATAAATCATATGGATGTCAAGACACAAATCATATGCTCATCTCTACAAATGCCAAAAAGTTCTTTGACAAAAAACTTACTACGTGTTCATAAGTTGTAGAAGGACATCAGGAGACCCACATCAACAAAAATAAAGGCCCCATGAACAAACCCACAGCCAACATCATCTTAAATGGAGAAGAACGTGAATCATCTTAAATGGAGAAGAACGTGAAGCCATCCTGTTACAATCAGGAGTGACAAGGCTGGTCACTCTCCCCACTCTGCAATAGTGTGCTTGGGGCACTAGCGAGAGTAATGAAGAGGGGGCACAAATAGAGTGGGGCTCGAACAGGAAAGCAGTTGGACTACCCCTATTTGCAGAAGATATGTAATGATGAAGTCTTTCTATGACTGATAGGAAGGTATGTTGAATTTTGTCAAAGGCCTTTTATACACATACTGGAATGAGCATACAAGTTTTCTCTTGAAGTCCAATTATATCATTTATTACATTTGTGCATAACAGATTCCAAAGTTCCATCAGTAACATTCTAGAAATTGTCAGCAATTTCAACAAAATGACATAATACAAAATCAACTTACAAAAATCTATATATGCCTTTCTATATACCCATAACAACAAAGAAAGCTGCCTCTACATCTCTGATTTTCATATTGTCTTGCTTTCAGCCCAGCTCTGGGACAGGCACCATGTAATCTTGGAGTAATCACTGCAGAAGTGTAACTATGTCCCAGTGTTCAGATGCCATTCAGGAGCCAAGGAAGGGAAGCCTTGCATCTCTCATCGATCCATGAAACAAATTAAAAAGGGAACTGTTTGCCTGGGGTCACACAGAGAGGCATTGGCCACACTGATCCTACAGTAGGACACTGGTCCATTCAACTGCAAAGTTCACACATAAGCTCCAAGAGCTGGGCAGGGGACATGCAGAGAGGGACATACTTGATAAAGTCACAGGCCTGGACTCTCAGACATCACTGAAGTTTAAGTGCTTGATTGTGGGAGCTGAACGGCATAGACAGATGAGACATTTCCAGAAAAGTAAACACCTTCCAACAGGATTTGAGAAGTGTTCTGTGACAAACCTAAGGTCTGTATTCTCAGGTGACAAAGAAGAGAAACACAGAAACGCCACAGTTAGTTTGTGATGTGACAGCTGCCTTGTAAGCCTAGTGCTCTGACTGTCACTCATGTCTTCCTCTGTCTACTTCCTTCCAGCTCCCAAGTGTGAGACAGGAGGCAGTGGGAACACTGCTGTGCAGGAAGTGCTCTGTGGGTGATGTTCAGTTAGTGCTCTGTAGGTGACACTCTGTAGTGAGTGCTCTGAGGGCACCAACCACACAGAACAGGTGTGTAGTAGATGTGCACAGGAGTCAGGGCTCTGAGGAAAGGGATCTGGGAAAGCTGTGGAGGTGCAGCTCCAAAGATGTGCTAGAACCAAATAGAAGGAGCCTCAGTGTCAGAGAGGAAACCACCCCAGTGGACCTGTGCTGTCTGGAACTGTCAATGTGATGCTGCCATGGGTTCATCCTTCAGTGGGGGTCAGATATACCAAATGCAGGTGCAGGAGGAAAATAAGACAGAACGAAAAACTTTTGTATGAATTATTAGCAGGTCAAATTTATGTAAGAATACATACATACACATACATATATACATACATATATACATACATACATACATACATATATGACAATAATGATGAAATTGTGAAGTTGAAATGGAATGCACGACATGGGAGGAGTTGGGAGTATAGTATGGAAAGAAAATGATTTAAACACTAGTCATGTATACAATTCTCACAATAGTGTTATAATAGAAAAAACTTAATAAAAATGATGCAACTTGGGAGATATAAGCCCACCCTGCACTGATTGGGAACCGGTAAGGCCCCATCTCCAGATTGGGCAGACCAGATCCCTATCCCCTATGCTCCAGGGGGCATATCCTCTGCCCCTCCCTGTAGCAGGAATCTTAAAAGTTCTTATTAATAAAATCAAACCCGAGGCGAGTTATTGGGGTCCATGCTGGTAGATCAGAGAGACAGAACAAGCCACAGCTATCTCACCTCGCTGGATCCTCAGCTGGTCTTGTCTCCTCAGACTGGAGGCCTCTGAGTCCTCATCCGGAATGGGTCTCAGCTGAATTACTGCTCAAAAGCCTGAATGCTTAACCAGCCAAAATCTTCTAGTTTCTGGTCCTCACGCCTTATATATCTTTCTGCTTTCTACCACCACTCCCTGGGATTAAAGGCTGGCTTTCTGGGATTAAAGGCGTGTGTTACCATGCTTGGCTATTTCCAATGTGGCCTTGAACTCACAGAGATCCAGAGGGATTTCTATCTCTGGAATGCTAGGATTAAAGGTGTGAGTGCCACCATTTTCTAGCCTTTGTATTTAGTGGCTGTCTGTTCTCTGACCCCAGATAAATTTATTAGAGTACACAATATTTTGGGGAACACAATACCACCACACCTCCCCCAAGCCATTGGAGCACATGGGACTGGCCAGCTGCCCCTTTCTCTGCCTCCTCACCAAGAAAACTGCCCACTGTGACACCAGTGAAAACTAGAGACATAAACACACCCTGCACCCATCGGGAACAGATTGGACCAAGAGCTCCCATTAGACCTAGATTATCAACTGGACCAAAAGAGGCTCCCTCAGACACAGACAGCACTTTTATGGAGTGGGGGTAGAGATGGGTAGACACCAGTGCAAAAATATAGTCAAACATATAAAGACCCATATGGCACCACTAGAACCTAGTGGAGCTACATCAGAAAGACCTGAACATCCCAAAGCAGAAGAAGCAGAAGAAATAGATCTTTAAAATGACTTGAAGAAGATGATAGAGGCTTTTAAAGAAGAAATAAAAACTACCCTTAAAGAATTCAAATACAAACAAAAAATTCAAAGAAATCAATAAATCCCTTAAAGAAAGTCAAGAAAAAGCAATTAAAGAGATGAATGAAAAAGTCCAAGATTTGAAAACTGAAATAGAGGCAATAAAGAAGGCACAAACTGAGGGAAGGCTAGAAATGAAAAATCTGAGTAAATTAACAGGAACTACAGATGCAAGCATAACCAATAGAATGCAAGTGATGGAAGACAGAATCTCTAGTGTTGAAGATACAATAGAAGAAATATATTCATCAGTCAAAGAAAACACTAAAGCCAAAAAATTCATAACATAAGACATTCAGGAAATTTGGGACACCATGAAAAAACAAAACCTAAGAATAATAGGGATAGAAGAAGGAGAAGAATACCAACTCAAAGGCACAGAAAATATATTCAACAAAATCATAGAAGAAAACTTTCCCAATTTAAGGAAGAAAATGCCTATGAAGGTATAAGAAGCTTACAGAAACCAAATAGACTGGATAAAAAAAAAAGACCCTTCACCACATAATAATTAAATCATTAAACATACAGAATAAAGAAAAAATATTAAGAGCTGCAAAGGAAAAAGGCCAAGTAATATATAAAGGCAGACCCATCAGAATAACACCAGATTTCTCAGTGGAGACTCTGAAAGCCAGAAGGTCCTGGACAGATATTATGCAGACACTAAGAGACCATGGATGCCAACCCATACTATTATATCCAGCAAAACTCTCAATCACCATAGATGGAATAAACAAAATATTCCTTGATAAAACCAGATTTAAACAATACCTGTCCACAAATCCAGACCTACAGAAAGCACTAGAAGGAAAAAGCCAACCTAAGGAAGTTAGATACAACCATGAAAATCGGGCAATAGATAACCCCACACCAACAAATACCAAAGAAGAAAAACACACAACACTACCAACAAAAATAACAGGAATTAACAATCATTGGTCATTAATATCCATTAATATCAATTCGCCTAGAAAAAGACACAGGCTGACAGAATGGATACGAAAACAGATCCATCCTTCTGCTGCATACAAGAAACACACCTCAACTTTAAAGACAAACACTACCTCAGAGAAAAAGGCTGGGAAAAGACTTTCCAATAAAATGGACTTAAGAAGCAAGCTGGTGTAGCTATCCTAATATCTAATGAAATAGATTTCAAACTAAAATCATTTGAAAGAGATCAGGAAGAACATTACATATTTATCACAGGGAAAATCCACCAAGATGAAGTCTCAAGCCTGAACATTTATGCCCCAAATACAAAGGCACCCACATTTGTAAAAGAAACATTACTAAAACTTAAATCACATATCAAGCCCCACACACTAGTAGTGGGGGATTTTAACACCCCACTCTCACTACTGGATAGATCTGCCAGACTGAAACTTAATAGAGAAATAAGGGATCTAACAGAAGTTATGACTCAAATGGACTTAATAGATATCACCCTAACAAAAAAGAATATACTTTCTTCTCAGCACCTCATGGAACCTTCTCTAAAACTGACCACATGCTGGGTCACAAAGCGAATCTCAACAGATAAAAAAAAAATTGGAATAATCTCCTGTATTTTATCAGACCACCATAGCTTAAAGTTAGATTTCAACAACAACAAAGTTTACAGAAATCTAAAATCTCATGGAAACTGAACAATGCCCAAATGAATCACCAATGGGTCAAGGAAGAAATAAAGAAATTAAAGGCTTCCTAGAATTCAATGAAAATGAAAGTACAACATACCTAAACTTATGTGACATTATGAAAGCAGTGCTAAGAGGAAAATTTGTAGCACTAAATGTCCACATAAAGAAGTTGGGGAAATCTCACACTAGTGACTTAACAGCACACCTGAAAGCTCTAGAACAAGAAGAAGCAAAGTCACCCAGGAGGAATCGACAACAGGAAATAATCAAATTGAGGGCTGAAATCAATGAAATAGAAACAAAGAGAACAATACAAAAGATCAATAAAACAAAGAGTTGGTTCTTTGAGAAAATCAACAAGATAGACAAGCCCTTTTCCAAATTAACCAAAAGGCAGACAGAGCATCCAAATTAGCAAAATCAGAAATGAAAAGGGAGACACAAGAGCAGACAATGAGGAAATCCAGAGAGTCATCAGGTCATACTTTAAAAACCTTTACTTCACAAAATTGGAAAATCTGAAACAAATGGACAATTTTTTAGATAAGTACCACATACCAAAGTTAAATCAAGACCAGATAAACTATTTAAACAGGCCAATAACCCCTAAGGAAATAGGAACAATAATTAAAAGTCTCCCAACCAAAAAAAGTCCAGGACCAGATAGATGGTTTCAGCACAGAATTCTACCAGAATTTCAAGAGGAGCTAACTCCAATACTCTTCAAATTGTTCCACACAATAGAAACAGAAGGAACATTGCCAAACTCTTTTTATGAGGCTACAATTACTCTGAAACCCAAACCACACAAAGATGCAACAAAGAAAGAGAATTACAGACCAATCTCCCTCATGAACACTGATGTAAAAATACTCAATAAAATATTGTTAAACCAAATCTAAGACACATAAAAAAATTACACACTATGATCAAGTAGGCTTCATCCCAGGGATGCAAGGATGGTTCAACATATGAAAATCTGTCAATGTAATACACCATATAAGCAAACTGAAAGAAAAAAACCAAATGATCATCTCATTAAGAGCTGAAAAAGCCTTTGACAAAATCGAACCCCCCTTCATGATAAAGGTCCTAGAGAGATGAGGAATACAAGGGACATTCCTAAACATAATAAAGGCAATTACAGCAAGCCGACAGCCAACATCAAATTAAATGGAGAGGAACTCAAAGTGATTCCACTGAAATAAGGAACAAGACAAGGCTGTCCACTCTCCCCATATTTATTCAATATAGTACTTAAATTTCTAGCTAGAGCAATAAGACAACAAAAGTAGACAAAGGGATAGAAATTGGAAAGAAAGAAGTCAAACTTTAACTATTTGCAGATGATATGATACTTTACATAAGTGACTCCAAAAACTCTACCAGGGATCTCCTACAGCTGAAAAACCCTTTCAGTAATGTGTCAGGATGCAAGATTAACTCAAAAAAATCAGTAGCCCTCCTATATAAAAATGATAAAAGGGTTGAGAAAGAAATTAGATAAACATCATCCTTTACAATAGCCACAAGTAATATAAAATACATTGGGGTAACTCTAACTAAGCAAGCAAAGGACCTGTATAACAAGAACTTTAAGTCTCTGAAGAAAGAAATTGAAGAAGATATCAGTAAATGGAAAGTTATCTCATGGTCATGGATAGGTAGGATTAACATAGTAAAAATGGCAATCTTACCAAAAACAATCTACAGACTCAATTCAATCCCCATCAAAAGCCCAACAAAATTTTTCACAGATCTGGAAAGAACAATACGCAACTTCATATGGAAAAACAAAACAAAACAAAACCCTGGATAGCTAAAAGAATCTTGTACAATAAAACAACCTCTGGAGGCATCATGATCCCTGACTTCAAGCTCTACTGTAGAGCTACAGTAATAAAAACAGCTTGATACTGGCATAAAAACCAACATGTGGACCAATGGAATGGAACGGAAGACAATGACATTAATCCACACACATATGAACATCTAATTTTTGACAAAGAAGCCAAAACTGTACAATAGAAAAAAGAAAGCATCTTCAACCAATGGTGCAGGCATAACTGGATGTCAACATGTAGAAGATTGCAAATGATCGATATCTGTCACCTTGCACAAAACTTAAGTCCAAGTGGATCAAAGACCACAACATAAATCCAGTTACTCTGAACCTGATAGAAGTGAAAGAAGGAAGTAGTCTTGAACGCATTAGCACAGGAGATATAAATATATCTAAATATAACATCAGTAGCACAGACACTGAGAACAACAATTAATAAATGGGACCTCTTGAAACTGAGAAGCTTTTGTAGGGCAAAGGACATGGTCAATAAGACAAAATGACAGCCTACAGAATGGGAAAAGATCCTCACTAACCCAACATCTGAAAGAGGGTTGATATCAGAATATATAAAGAACACAAGAAACTAGACATCAAAATACCTAACAGTCCAATTAAAATTGGGCCATAGAGCTAAACAGAGAATTCTCAACAGAAGAAGCTCAAATGGCTGAAAGACATTTAAGGAATTGCTCAACATCCTTAGTCATCAGGGAATTGCAAATCAAAACAACTCTGAGATACCATCTTACACCTGTCAGAATGGCTAAGATCAAAAACACTGAAGACAGCTTATGTTGGAGAGGATGTGGAGCAAGGGGAACACTCCTCCACTGTTGGTGGGAATGCAAACTTGTACAGCCACTTTGGAAATCAGTATGGCACTTTCTCAGGAAATTGGGAATCAATCTTCCTCAAGACCCAGCTATATCGCTCTTGGGCATATACCCAAGGAATGCTCAATCATACCACAATAACACATGCTCAACACTGTTGATAGCATCCTTATTTTTTTTTTTTTTTTGGTTTTCCGAGACAGGGTTTCTCTTGTGTAGCTTTGCGCCTTTCCTGGATCTCACTTGGTAGCCCAGGCTGGCCTCGAACTCACAGAGATCCGCCTGCCTCTGCCTCCCGAGTGCTGGGATTAAAGGCGTGCGCCACCACCGCCCGGCTAGCATCCTTATTTTTAATAGCCAGAACCTGGAAACAACCTTGATGCCCCTCAACTGAAGAATGGATAAAGAAAATGTGGTACATATACTCAATGGAGTACTACACAGCAGAGAAAAACAATGACATCATGAGGTTTGTAGGCAAATGGATGGAACTAGGAAAAAATCATTCTGAGTGAGGTAACCCATACTCAGAAGGACAAACATGGTATGTACTCACTCATAAGTGGATACCAGATAAAGTGAAGGATAACCAGACTGCAACCTACAGCTTCAGGGAGGCTAGGTAATAAGGAGGACCCTAGGAAGGGTGCATGGATCATCCAGAGATGGAGAAATGGATGAGATCTACATGAGAAAAATGAGGGTAAGGCGGGTGATGGAGGGCAAAGGACTAGGGTTGAGAGCTTAGAGGGGGGAGGTTCGAGCTGGAATGGGAACAGAGTGGGAGAGCAAGGAAAGAGATACCATGATAAATGAAGACACCATGGGAATAGGGAGAAGCAGAATACTAGGGAGGTTCCCAGGAATCCACAAGGATGACTCCACCATAGGCTACTGGTTAGAGTTGAGAGGGTGCCTGAGCTGGCCTACTCTGGTGATCGGATGGCTGAATACCCTAACTGTCATCATAGAACCCTCATCAGTGACTGATGGAAGCAGATGCAGAGATCCAGGGCTGTGTCCCATGTGGAGCTCCAGGAGTCCAATCAATGAGAGAGCAGGGGATTCCATGAGCAAGGGATATTGAGACCATGACTGGAAAAAGTACAGAGACAACTAGGAAAACTAGTAGAAACACATGAACTGTGGACCAATAGCTGAGGAGCTCCCATGGTACTGGACTAGGCCCTCTGGATAAGTGAGACAGTTGTTGAGCTGGAAATGTATAGCGGTTCCCCAGTGAATGGGATAAGGAACTGTCCCTAGTGCATGAGCTGGCTTTTTGGAACCTAGTGTCTATGGTGAGACACTTTGCATAGCCTTGGTGCAGGGAGGAGGGGCTTGGACCTGCCTCAACTGAGTGTACCAGGCTCTGCTGACTCCCCATGAAAGACCTTACCTTGGAGAAGGTGGGAATGGGCGATGGGCTCAGGAGAAAGGCTGGGGGGCAGAAGGAGGAAGGACAGAGGAATCTGTTGTTGGTATGTAATGTAAAATGAATAGAAAATCTCTTAAAAATGATGCAACTTGCTTGCCATGAAAAATATTATTTTGGAGTTTGTCACCAAGATCTGTACATCCTGTGGGTGAATATTGTTCTTATTTCTATGGGGCAAATAAAATAGGACCCCAAAATTAGAAGGCTTGTGGGATCATTACCTTTGAGAATTCTTATGGCAACCAGAAAAGGGCTGGTTCTGCACAGGGCTAGACAGAAATCAAGGTGGAAGCCTGCTGTGAGAATGGGCTGTTGGCTTACCTGGCACCTCCACTCAGGTAGCTAGCTGCCCCGCAACACACTGCAGAGAGCCCACCCGCTGCCTTACCCCTGGCTTGCCCATGCCCGACTATTATTCTGTCTCTCTGTGACTGTGCACCTGCACCAACACCTCTGCTCAGAACAGTGGTTCCTTCTCCCTAGAGTGTGAAGCACATCTGGATCAAAGAAATAAGGAAGCTCTGGCTTGTAACGTCACAGTGCCCCCTTGTGGTATGTGCTTGTAACGTCACAGTGCCCCCTTGTGGGAGAAATAGTATGATCTGGAAAGAGTGAACAGGGAAAAAAAATAGAAGAAATTACAAGCAGGAGGGTGTGTGCATCGAAAAAAAGTAAAAGGAGCAGAGAGAAAGGATTGACAGAGGGGATTTATACCCACTTTGTATGGCCCTTTTTTCTAGCTAAGGGAGTCAATAATTCTGGAGTTCTTCAAAGTTGCTTTCCAGAAACATCCAGCTGAATTCACTATCTTGATTAATTGCCTTCCCAGAAATTATTTGGAGCCCAGCTATCTTTATCCTTGGCAATTTCTTTCAACCAAGGGTTAAGAAGAAAAACTTGCAATATGATGAATGCAGCAAAGGAGACTCGTTTCTTTGTGGAAGCATCTGGAAGAAGGGGGTGCAGTTGGGCTTGGCTATACAACAGCATTCTCACTAGGGAGGGCTTCCTTTCTCCACTATCACCAAGGGTTTCCTTGGGTCTCTAGCCATTCAGCCACAGTGCCCTGAGGATATGAAGGAGACAATGCACATACCTTTGTTCTTATGGGAGGCCTGTGCTCCCAAGGTGATGTTGACCCACAGTGGAACCTGGTCATACTGGAACATCCAGCAGCTAAAGGTGCTCTCATCTGATATGGCATCTTTTTGCAAGGTGTGCTTTAGAGAGTATGTCCCATCAGAGTTTCTGGTGGCTTGAGGGAGCTCAGGAGTCAGGATCTTGTTGTTATTCCTAGTCCAGATTAGTTGCACGTTTTGGGGGTAGAAGTGGTTTACATGGCAAGTCAGGTTCACTCTTTGATGAGCCTGATCACGGATCATGGTGATCTTCAGTGTGGGGATAACTAGACAGGAACAATAATTGAACAGAGGTGAAATTTTGGTACTGTCTGATTTCCCTGTCTCAGGGTCTCTCAGTCATTTTGATAAAATTTAATTGAGTGGTTGATTCGTGGGGTCCCAAAAATTCCAAGATGACCTTGAACTCACTATGTAGCCAGGGATGACCTTCAGTTCCTGATCCTTCCACCTTCACTAAGCCATCTCGTCTGCCCCTCTTTCTTTTCTTATAATCCAGCCAGTCAAATTTTTGCTACCTATATACTCATGGGTTTGGGACACTGGAGCATGCTTGACCTACCATGGCCACGACCTTGGGGAAAACTCACTGTTATTCCTTCAGAGACTACAAGCTGTCAGGAGGTCACAGCTAGAAGGCAGGGGTCCATTAGGATCCCCATTTCATGCTGGGATGTCAAGTGGCTTGATCTTGTGCAATTCTTGTACAGGTGCTGTGAGTTCACAAGTGAAGAGAGTTCACAAGTGAAGAGAGTTCACAAGTTTACTCTCTTTTTAAATACACAACTTTGTATATATTTCATGTAAGACAAATAGGGACAAGTATAAATATGCATTAAACACAGCTGGAAACACATGGGTGTGTAATCTGGTCAGAGTTAAATATTTTATATCTTGACATATAATTATAGGTATTATTAAAATGAATTGTCCCACAAGAACAGGGACTCTTTAATCACAACACCTAAAATAGTGCCTGGCACACAGTAACTGTTCATTGTTTATTGAGTGAATAATATTTTACACAATGTTGGAGATTTCCCAAAACTCAGGATTTTATACACAGAAGACAAGCACTCCACCTCTGAAGTACATCCTCAGTTCTGTTTTTCACTTATTTTTTTTTTATTTTACTAAGTTGTCCAGGCTGGCCTTGAACTCAGTCTTAACCCTTACAGGACTGGAACTTGTTATATAGTTGCCTATTCCCCAAGGAGCTGAGATTACATGTCTTATGCCACAAGTTTAAGCTAATGATACTTAGAAACTTTTAAACATTAGCAATGATATAAATAGGACAAATATGTTTAGGGAGGGATGCTGGGTCCATACAATAGCAAGTTAAACATTCTTAACTTACAATGTGTTAGGCATGGTTCTTGGTGTTCTAAAAAAAAAAATCCGCTGGTTAAATCATGAGAGGAAACTTAGAAAGTAGGTGTTAGTTTTATTCCATTTTTAGGGAAACTGGAGCACAGAATATTTAAGACACATGGCCAATATTCTGCAACCTATAAAATGATACAGTTAAGGTCAAAGCCCAGCTGTTATGCCAGGGGAACCTATACTTTTAATCCATATTCATGTGTTCAAGGCTGGCAGTGATCAATTTCTACTCCCCATTTGTAAAATGGGGCGTTTGGCCAAACCTCCACACCACCAGTGTGGCCCCACCACATATATCAGTGATCACTCACCTAGGAGCACTTGAGAAAGATTGATGGTCATTTTTAGGGGCTCATCGAGGTCCCCATGGGTGACTTCACAGGTGATCTGAGAAAAGATATCTTGTTTGGCCAATGCCACCCATGCCTTGCTTGTGACAGAGTAAACATCTCTGCTGATAGGCAGCCACTGTGGGGTTAAAGCTGGAAGTTCATTGTTGTCCTTAAACCAGTTAACACTGAGGTTCTGAGAGCTGAAAGGGCCAGCAGTGCAGTTAAAAGGCACGGAAGTTGAAGTGACTGTCCTCTGTTCTGGACCCTTCAAAGAGATGAAAGGCTTTCCAGCTAAAAACAAAAACAAAAACAAACAAACAAACAAACAAACAAACAAATAAAAACCAGTTGTGAGTACCTTCTCAGTGTGGAAGGAACCAGTATAGAACACCATGTGAACCGAACCAAGGCCTGTCCCATGAGTAATGAAAATTGTCTTTTCTCCTGAGGTCACTCTTTCACACATTTAGAGCAATGGCTCACTCAAGTCAAAATGCGGTCCCCTGTCCCTATGCTCAAGGGAGAAGACACCGCCTATGATATCTGACTTTGAGGAGAAAGCAAATGGGCCATAATAAACAAATAGCAAATAAAATATGACTACTATGGGGGAATGAATGTCCTCAGGAAACTCAACATGTGAAGAGATAGAAAAATGAGAAATTATTCTAAAAGCATGGTCACAAAACACATTTTGAGCTAAAATAAAAAAAAAATCTGTGTATAGTCATGGTGCATGAAGTTAATCCCAACACCCAGAAAGCAGAGGCAGGCAGATCTCTGTGACTTCATGGCCAACCTAGTCAATAGAGAGAGTAACAGGACTGCTACACAGAGAAACCTTGTCTCAAACAAACCAACAACAACAAAAAACAAAAATAGGACAACTGAGGAATGAATAAAATCCATCTGTGGAAGAAGACACAGTAATATGATATTGGGCCTGAGGAGAGAGAGTGCGCATGCTTGGGCACATGCTAAAGAAATCAACCATATGACCCAGCTGTACAGCTCTTTGGCTGCCTCAGGCTGTAAGACTTTAGGAGGCTTAAGAAACAGGTCTCCTACAAGACTGCAACGTTGCTTTCTAAATGTGCAGACCTAATTCATTAGCTTTCACAGTCTTTTCATGGTGGGTTTCAACAGTGAATAGATAATGCAAATTTGAGGTACAGACAACTGCACACACACACACACACACACACACACACACACACGCTACATGAGCACACTATTCAGCTTTGAAGAAAAATGTATTCACAAAATTAAAAGAATAATGAATGGACTTCTCATGTATAATCTTAAGTGAGATCACAAATCTCAGATAAAAAAACCGTATATCCCCTCTCATATTTGGAATCTAACAACAATATATACATAGATGTAAACAAAGTAGAAAAGAAAACAAGAATGACTAAATATGAGGAAGAGGAAGGACTGAATGCAGGTGATGGATATGAGGTATGAAATAGGATATGAAGTTAAATGTTTAGTTACTCCTCTGTCATGGATTTTTATATTTTGATGGTAGATAAGTGTATAAAATATATTCATTAGTGAAAGTTTAAAGTCCACTGAAGTTGTACAACTTCTATTCCAAATGGAAAGTCTAACAGTAGAAAAGTTCATTGAGCTGTCCTGATGTTGGGTCTGGTTAATTTTAGTGTGTAGCTGTTTTGTAAGATTTTTATAATTTAGTTTACTTAAAATTTTAGATATGAAAGAAGAAATAAATAAAACAGTACAAAGAATCAAGAAATCTGACAGGTAGTGCTCTGAGAAGATAAAGATTGACAGCACCCTAGGCCAATGGACTGAAAGAAGGGAGATAACTCAACAGAATCAGATATGAATGGGAAAACATTACAATAGACACCAAAGAGATTTAGAAGATCATAAAGGAATACCTTCAAAATCTATACACCATTATGTAAGAAAATAAATAAACAAATTTCTAGATTCTCCAAAACCTATAAACCCAGAAAAGATAAAAACTCAACTAGACCCATAATAAATAAGGAGATGGAAACAGCAATAACAATACATATACAAATAAAAAACTGACCAAAACAAAACAATCCAGGCCAAGACAGAATCACAGCAGAATTGCACCAGACTGTCAAAGATCTACCACAACACTTCCTCAATTATTGTTAAAATAGAAACAGAAGTAACACTTCTAATATCTTTCTACAAAGCCAGTGTTATTCTATATACAAACCAGGAAAAGATGTAACAATAAAGAAAACTACAGGCCAGTTTCGACAGTGAACATAGATACAAAAATCCTCAACAAACTAATTGCAAACTGAATATGGGTATGCTTTTAAAAAACCATCCACTACTATTAAGTTGACTTTCTCCTGGAGATGCAAGGATTGATAAGTAACTCAGTTTATTTAATAAATCATATGGATGTCAAGACACAAATCATATGCTCATTTCTACAAATGCCAAAAAGTTCTTTGACAAAAATTCACTAAGTGTTCATAATATAAGTTGTAGAAGGACATCAGGAGACTCACATCAACAAAAATAAAGGCCCCATGAACAAACCCACAGCCAACATCATCTTAAATGGAGAAGAACGTGAAGCCATCCTGTTACAATCAGGAGTGACAAGGCTGGTCACTCTCCCCACTCTGCAATAGTGTGCTTGGGGCACTAGCAGGAGTAATGAAGAGGGGGCACAAATAGAGTGGGGCTCGAACAGGAAAGCAGTTGGACTACCCCTATTTGCAGAAGATATGTAATGATGAAATCTTTCTATGACTGATACAAAGGTACGTTGAATTTTGTCAAAGGCCTTTTATGCACATATTGGAATGAGCATACAAGTTTTCTCTTGAAGTCCATTTATATGATTTATTACGTTTATACATAACAGATAGCAAAGTTCCATCAGGAACATTCTAGAAATTGTCAGCAATTTCAACAAAATGACATAATACAAAATCAACTTACAAAAATCTATATATGCCTTTCTATATACCCATAACAACAAAGAAAGCTGCCTCTACATCTCTGATTTTCATATTGTCTTGCTTTCAGCCCAGCTCTGGGACAGGAACCATGTAAACTTGGAGTAATCACTGCAAAAGCTTAACTGTGTCCCAGTGTTCAGATGCCACCCAGGAGCCAAGGAAGGGAAGCCTTGCATCTCTCATTGATCCATGAAACAAATTAAAAAGGGAACTGTTTGCCTGGGGTCACACAGAGAGGCATTGGCCACACTGATCCTGCAGTATGACGCTGGTCCATTCAACTGCAAAGTTCACACATAAGCTCCAAGAGCTGGGGAGGGGACATGCAGAGAGGGACATACTTGATAAAGTCACAGGCCTGGGCTCTCAAACATCACTGAAGTTTAAGTACTTGATTGTTGGACCTGAATGGCATGGACAGATGAGACATTTCCACAAAAGTAAACACCTTCCAACAGGATTTGAGAAGTGTTCTGTGACAAACCTAAGGTCTGTATTCTCAGATGACAAAGAAGAGAAACACAGAAACGCCACAGTTCGTTTGTGATGTGACAGCTGCCTTGTAAGCCTAGTGCTCTGACTGTCACTCATGTCTTCCTCTGTCTGCTGCCTTCCAGCTCCCAAGTGTGAGACAGGAGGCAGTGGGAACACTGCTGTGCAGGAAGTGCTCTGTGGGTGATGTTCAGTTAGTGCTCTGTAGGTGACACTCTGTAGTGAGTGCTCTGAGGGCACCAACCACACAGAACAGGTGTGTAGTAGATGTGCACAGGAGTCAGGGCTCTGAGGAAAGGGATCTGGGAAAGCTGTGAAGGTGCAGCTCCAAAGATGTGCTAGAACCAAATAGAAGGAGCCTCAGTGTCAGAGAGGAAACCACCCCAGTGGACCTGTGCTGTCTGGAACTGTCAATGTGATGCTGCCATGGGTCCATCCTTCAGTGGGGGGTCAGATATACTAAATGCAGGTGCAGGAGGAAAATAAGACATAAAGAAAAACCTAGTATGAATTATTCACAGGTCATATGTATGCAAGTATACACACATACATATATGACAATAGTAAAGAGATTGTGAAGTTGAGAGGGAATGGAGGATATGGAGGAATTGGGGGAAAGTGTGGAGTGGAATTGATGTAAACACTAGTTGTGTATACAATTGTCAAAACAGTATTATAATAGAAAACTTTAATAAAAATGATGCAACTTGTTTCCCATGAAAAGTATTATTTTGGAGTTTGTCACCCAGATCTGTACAGCTCACTGGGTGAATATTATTCTCATTTCTAGTGGGCAGTGAAAATAGGACCTAAAGAAATTTGAAGGCTTGTGGGATCATTCCCTTTGAGAATTCTTACAGCAACCAGAATAAGGCTGGTTCTGCACAGGGCTGGACAGAAATCAAGGTGCCAGCCTGCTGTGAGAACGGCTGTTGGGTTGCCTGGCACCTCCACTCTTTCTCAGGTAGCCACCTGCCCTGCTGTACACTGCAGGGATCCCACCCGCTGCCTCACCCCTGGCTTGCCCATGCCCGACTATTATTCTGTCTCTCTGTGACTGTGCACCTGCACCAACACCTCTGCTCAGAACAGTGGTTCCTTCTCCCTAGAGTGTGAAGCACATCTGGATCAAAGAAATAAGGAAGCTCTGGCTGGTAACGTCACAGTGCCCCCTTGTGGACGAAATAGTATATATCTGGGGGAATAAATAGAAGAAATGACCACTAGGAGCATGTGTGCATGGAGAAAAACAACAGGGAGCAGAGAGAAGGGAGTACAGAGGGGATTTCCACCCACTTTGTGTGATCCTTTTTCCTAGCTAAGGGAGTCAATCATTCTGGAGGTCTTCAAAGTTGCTTTTAAGAAACATCCAGCTGAATTCACTGTGTGATTAGTTATGTTCCCGGAAATTATTTGGGGCCCGGGTATCCTTAACCTTGGCAATTTCTTACAACCAAGGGTTAAGAAGAAAAACTTGCAATATGATGAGTACAGCAAAGGAGACTCATTTCTTTTTGCATGTATCTGGAGGAAATGGGGTGCAGTTGGGCTTGGCTATGCAACAGCGTTCTCACTAGGGAGGGCTTCCTTTCTCCACTTTCACCCAGGGTTTCCTGAGTGTCTAGTCAATCGATGACAATGTTTAAATGGAGGTAGAGCTTTTCTGTCCTGACTGTCTGGTCCCAAATAAACACACAGAAGCTTATATTAATCACTAAATGCTCAGTCAGATGTTCATGCTTATTATTAAGTAGTTTAACTTTTAAATTAACCCATTTCTATTCATCTATGTATTGCCACATGGTCCATAGTTTTACCATTCTCTGGCATCTTTCTCTTTGGGCAGCTGGCTCATGTCTCTCTCGACTCTGCACTGCTTAATCCCAGTACCCAGTTTGATTGTCCTACCTAATTTTGTCCTGCCTTGTTTTGGCCTAATAGGTTTATTTTAACCAAATATATATACATATACATATAATATATATATATATATATATATATATATATATATATATATATATATATATATATATATATTACAGAAGGATCAACCATAGCAGCAATGCCCTTAGGATACAAAGGAGACAGGGCACACACCTCTACGCTTATGGGAGGCCTGTGCTCCCAGGGTGATGCTGATGCTCTGTGGATGCTGATCATACTGGTACAACAGGCAGCTATAGATGCTTTCATCCAATACGGAATCTTCCTGCAATGTGTGCTTTAGAGAGTATGTCCCATCAGAGTTTCTTGTGGCCTGAGAGAGCTCAGGAGTCAGGATGTTGTGCCCATTCTTAGCCCAGGTGAGTTGCACGTTTTGGGGGTAGAAGTAGTTTACATGGCAAGTCAGGTTCACTCTTTGATGCCCATGGTCACGGATCTCTGAGGGCTCAGTGGTGATCTTCAGTGTGGGGATAACTAGACAGGAACAATAAGTGAAGAGAGGTGAAATCTTGGTACTGTCTTATTTCCCTGTCCCAGGGTTAAAATTTTGTTTTAGATCAATTGGTTGTTGATGGGGTCCCAAGAATTCCAAGATGACCTTGAACTCACTATGTAGCCAGGGATGACCTTGAGTTCCTGAACCTTCTGCCTCCACTAAGCCATCCCTTCAGCCCCTCTTTTCTTTTCTTATATCCAGCCAGTCAAATTTGAGCTGCCTATATATTCATGGGTTGGGGACAGTGGAGCATGCTTGACCTACCAGGGCCACGCCCATAAAGAAACCTCACTGTTATTCCTTCAGAGACTACAAGCTGTCAGGAGGTCACAGCTAGAAGGCAGGGGTCCATGAAGACCTCCATTTCATGCTGGAATGTCAAATGGCTTGATCTTGTGTAATTCTTGTACAGGTGCTGTGAGTTCCCAAGGGAAGAGTGTTCACAAGTTCACTCTCTTTTTAAATAAACAACTTTGTATATGTTTCATGTATGACAAATAGGGAGAAGTATAAATATTCATGAAACGTAGCTGGAAACACATGGGTATCTAATCTGGTCAGAGTTAAATATTCCATATTTTGACATTGTGACATATAATTATAAGAATTATTAAAATGAATTGCCCCAATAGAACAGGCAATCTATAAGCACAACACCTACAACAGTGCCTGGCACACAGTAGCTCTTCATTGTTTATTGAGTGAATAATATTTTACACAGTGCCGGAGATTTTCCAGAACTCAGGATCCTATGCATAGAAGACAAGTACTCCAAGACAGAAGTACACCCTCAGGCTTGTTTTTCACCTATTTTATTCTATTTCATTAAGTTTCCCAGGATGGTTTTGAACTCAATCTAAACCCTGACAGGACTGGAACTTGTTATATCCCTGCCTATTCCCCAAGGAGCTTAGGTTACATGCTGTATATCACAATCTCCAGCTAATAATAAATATTTAGAAATTTTAAACATTAGCTATGCTATAAATGTGACAAATATGTTTAGAGAGGCATTCTAGGTCCCTACAATAGCAAGGTCAAACATTCATAACCAACTTACAGTATATTAGGCATGCTTCTTGGTTTTCTAGAAGAACAACTGGTTTAAGTTTCAGAGGAGACTTCAAAAGTAGGTGTTAGTTTTATTTCTAATTTTTTAGGAAAGTGGGCACAGAATAATTAAGACACATGAGCAATGTTCTACAGCCTATGAAATGATAGTGTTAAGTTCAAAGCCCAGGTAGCCAGCCCATGGAATCTGTACTTTTAATCCATATTCATGTGTTCAAAGCTGGCAGTGATCAATTTCTATTCCCCATTTGTAAAATGGGGCTTTTGGCCAAACCTCCATGATATCAGTGTGGCCCCACCACGTATATCAGTGATCACTCACCTAGGAGCACTTGAGAAAGATCGATGGTCATTTTTAGGGGCTCATTGAGGTCCACATGGGTGACTTCACAGGTGATCTGAGAAAAGATATCTTGTTTGGCCAATGTCACTGATGCCTTGCTTGTGACATAGAAAATGTCTCTGTTGATAGGCACCACTTGTGGAACCAAAGCTGGATGTTTATTATTGTCCTTTAACCAGTTAACACTGAGGTTCCTGGAGTGGAAAAGGCCAGCAGTGCAGGTAAATGTCACTGAATTTAAAGTGGCTGTCCGCTGCTCTGGGCCCTTCAGAGAGATGAAAGGCTTCCCACCTATAAAAACAAAAACAAACAAACAAACAAATAAAAACCAGTTGTGAGTACCTTCTCAGTGTTGGAGGATCCAATATACAACACTATGTGAACTGAATGAAGGCCTGTCCCATGAGTAATGAAAATTGTCCTTTCTCCTGAGATCACTCTTTTGGAGATATATATATATATATGGCTCACCAAGTCGAAATGCATTCCCTTGGCCCCATGTTCAAGGGAGAATATACTACCTGTGATATCTGACTTTGAGGAGAATGCAAATGCACCATAATGAACAATCAGTAAATAAAATATGACTACTATGGGGGAATGAACATCCTCAGAAAACTCAACATGTGCAGACATAGAAAAATGAGGAGTCATTCTAAAAGGGTGGTCACCAAGGACATTTTGAGCTAAAACAAACAAACAAACAAAATGTGGGTATTAATGATCCATGACATTATTCCCAGCACTCAGGAGGCAGAGGCAGGCAGATCTCTGTGAGTCCAAGGCCAGCCTGGTCTACAGAGAGAGTTCCAGGGCAGCCAGGACTGTTACACAGAGAAACCCTGTCTCAAAAAACCAACAAGATGAAACTAACAACAATAACAACTGAGGAATGAATAAAAATAATCTATGGAAGAGGACACAGTAATGTCATTTTGGACCTGAGGAGAGAGAGTGCACATGCTTGGGTCATGCCAAAGAAATGAACCATATTAAGCAGCTGTACAGCTCTTTGGCTTATCCAAACTAACCAAAAGACAAAGAGAGAGCATCCAAATTAGCAAAAATCAGAAATGGAAAGGGAGATATAACAACTAACAATGAGGAAATCCAGAGAATCATCAGGGCATACTTCAAAAACCTGTATGCCACAAAAAAGGAAATCTAAAAGAAATGGACAATTTTCTGGATTGGTACCACCTACCTAAGTTAAATTAAGACCAGATTAACTATTTAAATAGATCTATAACCCGTAAGTAAATAGAAGCAGTCATTAAAAGTCTCCCAACCAAAAAAAGCCCAGGACCAGATGGTTTCAACGCAGTATTCTACCAGATCTTCAAACAAGAGTTAATGCCAATACTCTTTGAATTGTTCCACACAATAGAAATAGAAGGAATGTTGCCAAACTCCTTCTATGAGGCTACAGTTACTCTGATTCCCAAGCCAAACAAAGATGCAACAAAGAAAGAATTACAGACCAATCTCCCTCATGAACATTGATGCAAAAATACTCAATAAAATATTGGTACCTAGACTCCAAGAACACATCAAAACAATTATCCACCATGATCAAGTAGGCTTCATCCCAGAAATGTAAGGTTGGTTTAATGTACGAAAATCTGTCAATGTAATACACCATACAACCAAACTGAAAGAAAAAAATATATGTTCATTTCATTAGATGCTGAAAAGGTCTTTGACAAAATCCAACACCCCTTCATGATAAAGGTCTTGGAGAGATCAGGAATATAGAGAACATACCTAAACATAATAAAGGCAATTTACAGCAAGCCAACAGCAAACATCAAAGAAAATGGAGAGAAACTCAAAGTGATTCCATAAAATCAGGAACAAGACAAAGCTGTCCGAGCTCCCCATATTTATTCAATATAGTACTTGAAGTTCTAACTAGAGCAATAAGACAACAAAAGGAGATCATGGGAATACAGATTGGAGGGGAAGAAATCAAACTTTCACTATTTGCAGATGACATGATAGTATACATAAGTGACCCCAAAAATTCAACCAAGGAACACTTACAGCAGATAAACGCCTTCAGTAACGTGGCAGGATAGAAGATTAACTCAAAAAAATCAGTAGCCCTCCTATATAAAAATGATAAAAGGGCTGAGAAAGAAATCAGAGAAACATTACCCTTTACAATAGCCACAAATAATATAAAATACCTTAGGGTAACACTAACTAAGCAAGTGAAAAGACCTGATGACAAGAACTTTAAGTCCCTGAAGAAAAAAATTGAAGATATCAGAAAATGGAAAGATCTCCCATGCTCATGGATAGGTAGGAATAACATAGAAAAATGGCAATCTTACCAAAAGCAATCTACAGATTCAATGTAAGCCCCATCAAAATCCCAACACAATTCTTCACAGACCTGGAAAGAACAATACTCAACTTCATATGGAAAAACAAAAAACCCAGGATAGCCAAAAGTACCTTGTACAATAAAACAACCTCTGGAGGCATCACAATCCATGACTTCAAGCTCTACTATAGAGCTACAGTAATAAAAACAGCTTGGTACTGGTATAAAAACCGACATGTGGACCAATGCAATCAAACAGAAGACAATGACATTAATCTGCACAATTATGAACATATAATTTTTGACAAAGAAGCCCAAACTGTACAATAGAAAAAAGAAAGCATCTTCAACAAATGGTGCTGGCATAACTGGATGTCAACATGTAGAAGATTGCAAATACATCCCTATCTGTCACTGTGCACAAAACTTAAGTGCAAGTGGATCAAAGACCTCAACATAAATCCAGTTACTCTGAACCTGATAGAAGATAAAGTAGGAAGTAGTCTTGAATGCATTGGCATCAGAGATCACTTCCTAAATATAACACCAGTAGCACAGACACTGAGAGCAACAATTAATAAATGGGACCTCTTGAAACTGAGAAGCTTTTGTAGGGCAAAGAACACAGTCAATAAGACAAAACGACTGCCTACAGATTCGGAAAAGATCTTCACCAACCCTACATCAGACAGAGGGCTGATATCCAGAATATATAAAGATCTCAAGAATCTAGACTTCAAAATACCTAACGGTCCAATTAAAAATGGGTTATAGAGCTAAACAGAGAATTCTCAACAGAAGAAGCTCAAATGGCTGAAAGACATTTAAGGAATTGCTCAACATCCTTAGTCATCAGGGAATTGCAAATCAAAACAACTCTGAGATACCATCTTACACCTGTCAGGATGGCTAAGATCAAAAACACTGAAGACAGCTTATGTTGGAGAGGATGTGGAGCAAGAAGAACACTCCTCCACTGTTGGTGGGAATGCAAACTTGTACAGCCACTTTGGAAATCAGTATGGCACTTTCTCAGGAAATTGGGAATCAATCTTCCTCAAGACCCAGCTATAACACTCTTGGGCATATACCCAAGGAATGCTCAATCATACCATAAGGACACATGCTCAACACTGTTGATAGCATCCTTATTTTTAATAGCCAGAACCTGGAAACAACCTAGATGCCCCTCAACTGAAGAATGGATAAAGAAAATGTGGTACATACACACAATGGTGTACTACACAGCAGAGAAAAACAATGACATCATGAGGTTTGTAGGCAAATGGATGGAACTAGAAAAAAATTTCCTGAGTGAAGTATCCCATACTCAGAAGGACAAACATGGTATGTACTCACTCATAAGTGGATACAGATATAAAGTGGAAGATAACCAGACTGCCACCTACAGCTTCAGGGAGGCTAGCTAGTAAGGAGGACCCTAGGAAGGGTGCATGGATCATCCAGAGATGGAGAAATGGATGAGATCTACATGAGAAAAATGAGGGTAAGGCAGGAGATGGAGGGCAAGGGACTAGGGTTGAGAGCTTGGGGGGGGGAGGTTCGAGCTGGAACAGGAATAGAGTGGGAGAGCAAGGAAAGAGATACTATGATAAATGAAGACACCATGGGAATAGGGAGAAGCAGAATACTAGGGAGGTTCCCAGGAATCCACAAGGATGACTCCACCATAGGCTACTGGTTAGAGTTGAGAGGGTGCCTGAGCTGGCCTACTCTGGTGATCGGATGGCTGAATACCCTAACTGTCATCATAGAACCCTCATCAGTGACTGATGGAAGCAGATGCAGAGATCCAGGGCCTCATCCCATGTGGAGCTCCAGGAGTCCAATCAATGAGAGAGCAGGGGATTCCATGAGCAAGGGATATTGAGACCATGACTGGAAAAAGTACAGAGACAACTAGGAAAACTAGTAGAAACACATGAACTGTGGACCAATAGCTGAGGAGCTCCCATGGTACTGGACTAGGCCCTCTGGATAAGTGAGACAGTTGTTGAGCTGGAAATGTATAGCGGTTCCCCAGTGAGTGGGATAAGGAACTGTCCCTAGTGCATGAGCTGGCTTTTTGGAACCTAGTGTCTATTGAAACACTTTGCACAGCCTTGCTGCAGGGAGGAGGGGCTTAGACCCTCCTCAACTGAATGTACCAGCCTCTGCTGAATCCCCATGGGAGACCTTGCCTTGGAGGAGGTGGGAATGTGGGGTGGGGTGGGGGGAAAGGTTGGGGAGCATGAGGAGGGAGGACAGAAATCTGTGGTTGGTATGTAATATAAAATGAATAGAAAATCTCTTAATAAAAACATCATTCAACTTGCTTCCCATGAAAAAGCATTATTTTGGAGCTTGTCACCAAGATCTGTACATCCGTGGGTGAATATTGTTCTTATTTCTACAGGGCAATGAAAATCGGACCCAAAGAAATTTGAAGGCTTGTGGGATCATTACTTTTGAAAATTCTTACAGCAACCAGGAAAGGGCTGGTTCTGCACAGGGCTAGACAAAAATCAAGGTGCCAGCCTGTTATGAGAACAGGCTGTTGGCTTGCCTGGCACCACTCTTTCTCAGGTAGCTACCTGCCCTGCAACACACTGCAGGGAGCCCACACAGTGCCTTACCCTTGGCTTGCCCATGCCCGACTATTATTCTATCTCTCTGTGACTGTGCACCTGCACCAACACCTCTGCTTCAGAACAGTGGTTCCTTCTCCCAAGAGTATGAAGCACATCTGGATCAAAGAAATAAGGAAGCTCTGGCTTGTAATGTCACAGTGCCCCCTTGTGGTATGTGTCTGGAAAGAGTGAAATGGGGAAGAAATAGAAGAAATTACCATCAGGAGAGTGTGTGCATAGAAAAAAGTAAAAGGAGCAGAGAGAAGGGAATGACAGAGGGGATTTACACCCATGATGTGTGACCCTTTTCCTAGCTAAGGGAGTCCATAATTCTGGAGCTCTTCAAAGTTGCTTTCCAGAAACATCCAGCTGAATTCACTATCTTGATTAATTACCTACTCAGAAATTATTTGGAGCCCAGCTATCTTTATCCTTGACAATTTCTTGCAACCAAGGGTTAAGAAGAAAAACTTGCAATATGATGAGTGCAGCAAAGGAGACTCATTTCTTTGTGGAAGTATCTGGAAGAAGAGGGGTGAAGTTGGGCTTGGCTATACGACAGCATTCTCACTAAGGAGGGCTTCCTTTCTCCATTATCACCAAGGGTTTCCATGGGTCTCTAGCCATTGAGCTACAATGACCTGAGGATATGAAGGAGACAATACACATACCTGTGTTCTTACTGGAGGCCTGTGCTCCCAAGGTGATGTTGACCCACAGTGGAGGCTGGTCATACTGGAAAACCCAGCAGCTAAAGATGCTCTCATCCGATTTGGCAACTTCTTGCAATGTGTGCTTTAGAGAGTAAGTCCCATCAGCGTTTCTGGTGACATAAGGGAGCCCAGGAGTCAGGATCTTGTTGTTATTCTTGGTCCAGATTAGTTGCACGTTTTGGGGGTAGAAGTGGCTTACATGGCAAGTCAGGTTCACTCTTTGATGAGCATGATCACGGTTCATGGTGATCTTCAGTGTGGGGATAACTAGAGAGGAACAGTAAGTGAACAGAGGTGAAATCTTGGTACTGTTTTATTTCCCTGTCCCAAGGTCTCTCAGTCATTTTGATAAAATTTGATTGAGTGGTTTATTGACAGGGTCCCAAAAATTCCAAGAAGACCTTGAACTCACAATGTAGCCAGGGATGACCTTGAGTTCCTGATCCTTCTGCCTCCACTAATACATCCCTTCAGCCCCTCTTTTCTTTTCTTATAATCCAACAGTTGAATTTGTGCTGCCTATATATTCATGGATTTGGGACACTGGAGCATGCTTGACCTACCAGGGCACACACATAAAGAAACCTCACTATCATTCCCTCAGAAACTACAAGCTGTCAGGAGGTCCAGAACTAGAGGGCAGGGGTTCATGAGGACCTCCATTTCATGCTAAAATGTCAAGTGGCCTGATCTTGTGCAATTTTTGTATAGGTGCTGTGAGTTCCCAAGTGAAGAGAGTTCCCAAGTGAAGAGAGTTCACAAATTCACTCTCTTTTTAAATGAACAACTTTGTATATATTTCATGTAAGACAAATAGGGACAAAAATAAATATTCATGAAATGTAGCTGGAAACACATGGGTATCTAATCTGGTCAGAGTTAAATATTTTATATCATGATATCATGCCTTATAATTAAAATGAATTTATTAAAATGAATTGCATTACAAGAACAGGGACTCAATAATCACAACACCTACAACAGTGCCTGGCACACAGCTATTCATTGTTTATTGAGTGAATAATATTTTACACAGTGCTGGAGATTTCCCAGAACTCAGGATTTTATACACAGAAGACAAGCACTCCACCTCTGAAGTACATCCTCAGTTCTGTTTTTCACTTATTTTGTTTTATTTCACTAATTGTCCAGGCTAGCCTTGAACTTAGTCTTAACCCTTACAAGACTGGAACTTTTTATATCCCTGCCTGTTCCCAAAGGAGCTGAGATTACATGTCTTATGCCACAAGCTTCAGATAATAATAAATACTTAGAAACTTTTAAACATTAGCAATGATATAAATAGGACAAATATGTTTAGAGAGGTATGCTAAGTCCATACAATAGCAAGTCAAACATTCATAAACAACTTACAGTGTTTTAGGCATGCTTTTGGTGTTCTAGAAGAACAATGGGATTAATGGTGAGAGGAAACTTAAAAAATAGGTGCTGGTTTTATTCCATTTTTAGGGAAATTGGGGTACAGAATATAAGACACATGGCCAATATTTTGTAGCCTATGAAATGATACAACTAAGATCAAAGTCCAGCTGATCAACCCGTTGAAACTGTACTTTTAATCCATATTCTTGTGTTCAAGGCTGGCAGTGATCAATTTCTATTCCCCATTTGTAAAATGGGGCATTTGGCAAAAACTCATCATCCCAGTGTGTCCCCACCAAATATCAGAGATCACTCACCTAGGAGCACTTGAGAAAGATTGATGGTCATTTTTAGGGGCTCATCGAGGTCCCCATGGGTGACTTCACAGGTGATCTGAGAAAAGATATCTTGTTTGGCCAATGCCACCCATGCCTTGCTTGTGAAATAGTAAACATCTCTGCTGATAGGCAGCTGCTGTGGGGCTGAGGCTGGATGTCTATTATTGTTCTTAAACCAGTTAACACTGAGGTTCCTGGAGCTGAAAGGACCAGAGGTGCAGGTAAAAGGCACGGAATTTGAAGTGACTGTCCTCTGCTCTGGGCCCTTCAAAGAGATGAAAGGCTTCCCAGCTAAAAAACAAACAAACAAACAAACAAACAAATAAAAACCAGTTGTGAGTACCTTCTCAGTGTTGGAGGAACCAGTATAGAACACTATGTGAACCCTACCAAGGCCTGTCCCATGAGTAATGAAAATTGTCCTTTCTCCTGAGGTCACTCCTTCAGAGATATAGAGAAATGGCTCACTCAAGTCAAAATGCAGTCCCCTGTCCCCAAGCTCAAGGGAGAATATACTACCCATAATATCTGACTTTGAGGAGAATGTAAATTGGCCATAATGAACAAACAGCAAATAAAATATGACTACTATGGGGGAATGAAAGTCCTCAGGAAACTCAACATGTGCAGAGAGAGAAAAGTGAGGAGTCACTCTAAAAGGGTGGTCACCAAGGACATTTTGAGTTAAACAAAAATTCTGTGTATAGTCATGGTGCATGAAGTTAATCCCTGCAGCCAGGAAGCAGAGGCAGGCAGATCTCTGTGAGTTCATGGCCAACCTGGTCTACAGAGAGAGTTCCAGGACAGCAAGGACTGTTACACAGAGAAACCCTGTCTCAAACAAACCAACAAAAGAAAACAAAAATAGGACAACTGAGGAATGAATAAAATCCATCTATGGAAGAGGACACAGTAATATCATATGGGCCTGAGGAGAGAGAGTGCACATGCTTGGGCACATGCTTGAATGACCATATGACCCAGCTGTACAGCTCTTTGGCTGCCTGAGGCAGTAAGACTTTAGGAGGCTTAAGAAAACAGGTCTACTACAAGACTGCAACATTGCTTTCTACATGTGCAGACCTAGTTCATTAGCTTTCACAGTCTTTTCATGATGGGTTTCAACAGTGAATAGATAATGCAAATTTGAGGTACAGACAACTACACACACACACACACACACACACACACACACACACGCTACATGAGCACACTATTCAGCTTTGAAGAAAAATGTATTCACAAAATTAAAAGAATAATGAATGGACTTCTCATGTATAATCTTAAGTGAGATCACAAATCTCAGATAAAAAAAACCTGCATATCCCCTCTCATATTCGGAATCTAACAACAATATATACATATATGTAAACAAAGTAGAAAAGAAAACAAGAATGACTTAATATGAGGAAGAGGAAGGACTGAATGCAGGTGATGGATATGAGGTATGAAATAGGATATGAAGTTAAATGTTTAGTTACTCCTCTGTCATGGATTTTTATATTTTGATGGTAAATAAGTGTATAAAATATATTCAGCAGTGCAAGTTTAAAGTCCACTGAAGTTGTACAACTTCCATTCCAAATGGAAAGTCTAACAGTAGAAAAGTTCATTGAGCTGTACTGATGTTGGGTCTGGTTAACTTTACTGTGTAGCTGTTTTGTAAGATTTTTATAATTTAGTTTACTTAAAATTTTAGATATGAAAGAAGAAATAAATAAAACAGTACAAAGAATCAAGAAATCTGACAGGTAGTGCGCTGAGAAGATTAAGATTGACAGACTCCTAGCCCAATGGACTGAAAGAAGGGAGATAACTCAACAGAACCAGATATGAATGGGAAAACATTATAGTAGACACCAAAGAGATTTAGAAGATCATAAAGGAATACCTTCAAAATCTATACACTATTATGTAAGAAAATAAATAAACGAATTTCTAGATTCTCCCAAACCATCAACCATCAACCAAGAAAAGATAAACAACTAAACTAGACTCATAACAAATAAGAAGATGGAAACAGCAATAATAATACATATACAAATAAAAAACTGACCAAAACAAAATAATCCAGGTCAAGACAGAATCACAGTAGAATTACACCAGACTGTCAAAGATCTACCACAACACTTCCTAAAGTTTTATTAAAATAGAAACAGAAGTAACACTTCTAATATCTTTTTACAAAGCCAGTGTTACTCTATATAAAAACCAGGCAAAGATATAACAATAAAGAAAACTAGAGGCCAATTTCCACAGTGAACATAGGTGCAAAAATCCTCAACAAAATAATTGCTAACTGAATATGGGTATGCATTTAATAAACCATCCACTACTATTAAGTTGACTTTCTCCTGGAGATGCAAGGATTGATAAGTAACTCAGTTCATTTAATAAATCATATGGACATCAACACAAAAATCATATGCTCAACTCTATAGATGTCTAAAAGTTCTTTGACAAAAAATTCACTATGTGTTCATAATATAAGTTGTAGAAGGACATCAGCAGACTCACATCAACAAAAATAAAGGCCCCATGTGACAAACCCACAGCCAACATCATCTTAAATGGAGAAGAACGTGAAGCCATCCTGTTACAATCAGGAGTGACAAGGCTGGTCACTCTCCCCACTCTTGCAATAGTGTGCTTGGGGCACTAGCGAGAGTAATAAAGAGGGGGCACAAATAGAGTGGGGCTCGAGTCAGGAAAGCAGTTGGACTATCCCTATTTGCAGAAGATATGTAATGATGAAGTCTTTCTATGACTGATACGAAGGTACGTTGAATTTTGTCAAAGGCCTTTTATGCACATACTGGAATGAGCATACAAGTTTTCTCTTGAAGTCATTTATATCATGTATTACATTTGTACATAACAGATCCCTAAGTTCCATGAGGAACCTTCTAGAAATTGTCAGCAATTTCAACAAAGTGACATAATACAAAATCAACTTACAAAAATCTATACATGTCTTTCTATATACCCATAACAACAAAGAAAGCTGCCTCTACATCTCTGATTTTCATATTGTCTTGCTTTCAGCCCAGCTCTGGAACAGGCATCTTGTAAACTTGGAGTAATCACTACAGAATCTCAACTGTGTCCCAGTGTTCAGATGCCACCCAAGAGCCAAGGAAGGGAAGCCTTGGCAGAGATAAAACAAATTAAAAAGGGAACTGATTACCTGGGGTCACACAAAGAGGCATTGGCCACACTGATCCTGCAGTAGGACTCTGGTCCATTCAACTGCAAAGTTCACACATAAGCTCCAAGAGCTGGGGAGGGGACATGCGGAGAGGGACATACTTGATAAAGTCACAGGCCTGGGCTCTCAGACATCACTGAAGTTTAAGTACTTGATTGAGGGAGCTGAACAGCATAGACAGATGAGACATTTCCAGAAAAGTAAACACCTTCCAACAGGATTTGAGAAGTGTTCTGTGACAAACCTGTATAGTCTGTATTCTCAGGTGACAAAGAAGAGAAACACAGAAACGTCACAGGTAGTTTGTGATGTGACAGCTGCCTTGTAAGCCTAGTGCTCTGACTGTCACTCATGTCTTCCTCTGTCTGCTGCCTTCCAGCTCCCAAGTGTGAGACAGGAGGCAGTGGGAACACTGCTGTGCAGGAAGTGCTCTGTGGGTGATGTTCGGTTAGTGCTCTGTAGGTGACACTCTGTAGTGAGTGCTCTGAGGGCACCAACCACACAGAACAGGTGTGTAGTAGATGTGCACAGGAGTCAGGGCTCTGAGGAAAGGGATCTGGGAAAGCTGTGAAGGTGCAGCTCCAAAGATGTGCTAGAACCAAATAGAAGGAGCCTCAGTGTCAGAGAGGAAACCACCCCAGTGGACCTGTGCTGTCTGGAACTGTCAATGTGATGCTGCCATGGGTTCATCCTTCAGTGGGGGTCAGATATACTAAATGCAGGTGCAGGAGGAAAATAAGACAGAAAAGAAAAACCTAGTATGAATTATTAATAGGTCATATGTATGTAAATATACACACATACATATATGACAATAGTAAAGAGATTGTGAAGTTGAGAGGGAATGGGGGTCATGGAGGAATTGGGGGGAAAGTGTGGAGTGGAATTGATGTAAACACTAGTTGTGTATACAATTCTCGCAATGTATTATAATAGAAAAACTTTAAAAAAATGATGTAACTTGTTTCCCATGAAAAAGTATTACTTTGGAGTTTGTACAAATCTTTACATCCCACTGGGTGAATATTATTCTCATTTTTAGTGGGCAGTGAAAATAGGACCCCAAAATTTGAAGGCTTGTGGGATCATTCCCTTTGAGAATTCTTACAGCAACCAGAAAAGGCTGGTTCTGCACAGGGCTGGACAGAAATCAAGGTGCCAGCCTGCTGTGAGAACGGCTGTTGGGATGCCTGGCACCTCCACTCGGGTAGCCACCTGCCCTGCTGTACACTGCAGAGAGCCCACCCGCTGCCTCACCCCTGCCTTGCCCATGCCCGACTATTATTCTGTCTCTCTGTGACTGTGCACCTGCACCAACACCTCTGCTCAGAACAGTGGTTCCTTCTCCCAAGAGTGTGAAGCACATCTGGATCAAAGAAACAAGGAAGCTCTGGCTTGTAACGTCACAGTGCCCCCTTGTGGTATGTGCTTGTAACGTCACAGTGCCCCCTTGTGGTATGTGTCTGGAAAGAGTGAAGTAGGGAAGAAATAGAAGAAATTTACCATCTGGAGTGTGTGTGCATAGAAAAAAAAAGTAAAAGGAGCAGAGAGAAGGGAGTCACAGAGGGAAGTTATAAAAACTTTTGTGACCCTTTTTCCTAGTTTTTGGAGTCCATAATTCTGGAGCTCTTCAAAGTTGCTTTCCAGAAACATCCAGCTGAATTCACTGTCTTGATTAATTGCCTTCCCAGAAATTATTTGGAACCCAGCTATGTTTAACCTTGGCAATTTCTTGCAACCAATGGTTAAGAAGAGAAACTTGCAATATGATGAGTGAGCACAGGAGACTCATTTCTTTGTGGAAGAATCTGGAATAAGGGGGGGGGGGGCGTTGGGCTTCGCTATGCAACAGCGTTCTCACTAGGGAGGGTTTCCTTTCTCCATTTTCACCCAGGGTTTCCCTAGACTCTCTCTAGCCATTCAGCTACAATGTGTAAACGGAGGTAGTGCTTTCCGTCCTGACCGTCTGGTCCCAAATAAACACACAGAAGCTTATATTTGTCACTAAATGCTCAGTCAGATGTTCATAATTAATATTAAGTAGTTCTTACTTTTAAATTCACCCATTTCTATGAATCTATGTATTGTTACATGGTCCATGGATTTACCATTCTCTGGTCTCTTGCTTTTTGGGCAGCTGGTTCATTTCTCTCTGGACTCTGCCCTCCTTCATCCCAATACCCAATTGATTGTCCTGCCTAATTTTATCCTGCCTTGCTATTGGCCTAATAGCTTTATTATTAACCAATGAGAGTAGTATATATTCACAGCATACAGAAGGATCAATCCACAGCAACAATGCCCTTAGGATACAAAGGAGACAAGGCACACACCTCTGCCCTTACTGGAGGCCTGTGCTCCCAGGGTGATGCTGATGCTCTGTGGATGCTGATCATGCTGGTACACCAAGCACCTAAAGATGCTCTCATCCAATATGGCTTCTACCTGCAACGAGTGCTTTAGAGAGTATGTCCCATCAGAGTTTCTTGTGGCCCGAGAGAGCTCAGGAGTCAGGATGTTATGCCCATTCTTAGCCCAGGTGAGTTGCACATTTTGGGGGTAGAAGTGGTTGACATGGCAAGTCAGGTTCACTCTTTGGTGCCGATGATTCCGGATCTCCAGAGGCTCCGTGGTGATCTTCAGTGTGGGGATAACTAGAGGGGAACAGTAAGTGAACACAGGTGAAATCTTGGTACTGTCTGATTTCCCTGTTCCAAGGTCTCTCAGTCATTTTGATAAAATTTGATTGAGTGATTGATTGATGGGGTCCCAAGAATTCCAAGAAGATGTTGAACTCACAATACAACCAGAGATGACCTTGAGTTCCTGATCCTTCTGCCTCCACTAATCCATCCCTTCAGCCCCTCTTTTCTTTTTATATTCCAACCAGTCAAATTTGTGCTGCCTATATATTCATAGGTTTGGGACAGTGGAGCATGCTTGACCTACCAGGGCCACACTCATAAAGAAACCTCACCGTTATTCCTTCAGAGACTACAAGCTCTCAGGATTTCACAGCTAGAAGGCAGGGGTCCATGAGGACCTCCATTTCCTGCTGGAATCTCAAGTGGCTTGATCTTGTGTAATTCTTGTACAGGCGCTGTGAGTTCACAAGTGAAGAGTGTTCACAAGTTCACTCTCTTTTTAAATAAACGTCTTTTTATATGTTTCATGTAAGACAAATAGGGACAAGTATAAATACATTTCATGAAATGTAGCTGGAAACACACGGGTTTCAAATCGGTCAGTGTTAAATATTCCATATCATGATACCATGACATATAATTATAAAAATTATTAAAATAAATTGCTCTTCAAGAAGAGGGACTCTATAATCACAACATCTACAACAGTGCTTGGAACATAGCATCTGTTCATTGTTTATTGAGTGAAAAATATTTTATATAATACTGGAGATATTTTAGAACTCAGGATCCTATGCATAGAAGACAAATACTTTAAGACTGAAGTACACCCTCAGCCCTGTTTTTCACTTATTTTATTTTATTTCAATAAGTTGTCCAGGATAGCCTTGAACTCAATCTTAACCCTGACAGGACTGGAATTTATTATATCCCCAAGGAGCTGAGGTTGCATGCGGTATGTCACAAGCTCCAGCTAATAATAAATATTTAGAAAGTTTTAAACATTAGCTATGCTATAAATGTGAAAATATGTTTAGAGAGGTATGCTAGGTCCATACAATAGCAAGTCAAACATTCGTAAACAAATTACAGTGTGTTAGGCATGGGTCTTGGTTTTCTAGAAAAACAACTGGCTTAAGTTTCAGAGGAGACTTACAAAGTAGGGGTTAGTTTTATTCCTAGTTTTTAGGGAAACTGGGGCACAGAATAATTAAGACACATGGTCAACATTCTGCAGCCTATAAAATGATACAGTTAAGATCAAAGTCTAGCTGTCCATCCGAGGGAACCTGTACTTTTAATCCATATTCATGTGTTCAAGGCTGGCAGTGATCAATTTCTATTCCCCATTTGTAAAATGGGGCGTTTGGCCAAACCTCCATGCTACCAGTGTGGCCCCACCACGTATATCAGTGATCACTCACCTAGGAGCACTTGAGAAAGATCGATGGTCATTTTTAGGGGCTCATCGAGGTCCCCATGGGTGACTTCACAGGTGATCTGAGAAAAGATATCTTGTTTGGCCAATGTCACTGATGACTTGCTTGTGGCATAGTAAACGTCTTTGCTGATAGGCACCAGTTGGGGGGCTGAAGCTGAATGCCTATTATTGTTCTTAAACCAGTTAACACTGAGGTTCTTGGAGCTGAAAAGGCCAGCAGTGCAGGTAAAAGTCACTGAATTTGAAGTGGCTGTTCTCTGTTCTGGGCCCTTCAGAGAGATGAAAGGCTTCCCACCTATAAAATCAAAAACAAACGAACAAATAAAAACCAGTTGTGAGTACCTTGTCAGTGTGGGAGGAACCACTATAGAACACTATGTGAACCCTACCAAGGCCTGTCCCATGAGTAATGAAAATTGTCCTTTCTCCTGAGGTCACTCTTTCACACATTTAGAGCAATGGCTCACTCAAGTCAAAATGCATTCCCCTGTCCCCCTGCTCAAGGGAAGATATACTACCCATGATAACTGACTTTGAGGAAAATGCAAATGCACCATAGTGAACAAATAGTAAATAAAATATGACTACTATGGGGGAATGAACATCCTCAGGAAACTCAACATGTGCAGAGATAGAAAAATGAATAGTCACTCTAAAAGGGTGGTCAAAAAGGACATTTTGAGCTAAAACACACAAACCAAAAAATGTGGGTATCAATGGTCCTTGATGTTAATCCCAGCACCCAGGAGGCAGAGGCAGTCAGATCTCTGTGAGTTCAAGTCTAGCCTGATGTACACAGTGAGAAATCCAGGACTGTTATACAGAGAAACCCTGTCTTGAAAAACCAACAAGACAAAACAACCACCAAAACCATACGAGGAATGAATAAAAATCATCCATGGAAGAGGACACAGTAATGTCACATGAGCCTGAGGAGAGAGTGTGCACATGCTTGGGCACATGCCAAAGAAACTGACCATATAACTCAGCTGTACAGCTCTTTGGCTGCCTCAGGCAGTAAGACTTTAGGAGGCTTAAGAAAACAGGTCTACTACAAGACTGCAACATTGCTATCCACATGTGCAGACCTAATTCTGTAGCTTGCGCGGTCTTTTACTCCTGGGTTTCTCTGACTCACATCTACCCCTGCACTGTGCCCATTCTCACAGGCTTAGTTCTGGATATGCAGCCTGTGCCTCACCTTTGCAGACTCAGTTCCCCACACCCGCCACACCGAACACTAGCTCCAGGAACACACCCCACATGCCCTTTCTGTCTAGGGCATCCTCTGACCCCCACCTGTCCTGTAGTATGTCTACACTCACAGGCATGTGTCTGGACACTTACCTCACATACAGCCATTGCATACTGAGTTCCCCCAACCCACACCAACCCTGCATCCTCTCCACATTCCCAACCCTAATTCTAAATGAGCTGATCATACACCAGATATTCCCAGCCTGCCTCCATTTATTCAGTCCCTGCACTGACCCAATCTAATGCAACCTAGAATCTCACAACAGATACACACAACCAAAGAAACAAGTCCACATGCCCAGGATACATCACAAAAACATGTAAAAATATGAAAGGACAAGAAAGTATGCCCCTCTCTCCAAACCTACCAGCCCCACATAAATGCTCTCCAGGGTGAATCATATAGTTGAATCCCAGAACACAGAACTTAAAAGAAAAATCACAAACTTTATCAAATAACTTATGAAACTTAAGGAAGACACAAAACCACAGCTCAATGAATTTGAAGAGGAAATCAATAAATGCACAAGAAAATATATGTAGCTGAATGAAATGATGAAAAAACCAGAATTCAGTGAAGTGAGGAATATCGAAGAAAACTTAGGTTGTAAGAAAGATAGAACTGAATAATCAATAACACAACTGGAAAACTCGGGGAAAGCCTTACAAATAGGATGGATCAAGTAGAAGATAAAATATCATGTCTTGGAGGAAAAGTAGAAAAATTAGAACACCCAAGAAAATAATAATTATAAAAATTTATAATGTATAAACGAACATTCAAAAACTAAGGAACAACATAACAAAGACCAACTGTTCTAATTATGGAAATAGATGAATAAGAATCCCAAGTCACTGGCAAAGACCACATCGTCAACAACATCATTGGAGAAAAACTGCCCCAAACTAAGGAAAGGTTTAACCACACAGCTAAAAGAAACACACAGTCCAGCAAATAGACAGGACCAGAAAAAAATAAACCTCACCATATGTGTTATAGTTAAAACATTAAATATACTGAACAAAGAGAGGGCACAAAAAGCATGAAGAGAAGTATTCCTGACTCACAAATGAAGGAAACTCCATCATATTAACTGTTGATTTCTCAGTGGAAAATTCAAAAGCCTGGAGCAATGCTCTTCAGCTTCTAAAAGACCACAAATGCCAATCTAGATAGGCATCTGTACCCAGAAAATCTACCTGCAGTGGAAAGAAAGCCTCTCCATCATGAAACAAGCTAGAATAATTCATGTCCATCAAAACGGCCCCGGAGAACACTGGGAGCAAGACTTCAACAGAAGAGAGAAATAAGCACCACCATGCGACTCTAGAGAGAGGACAAGTGACTCCACAATTACCCCCTACCCCGACCAGAACGGCTAAGATCAGGAAAAGAACTGACAACAAAGGCAGTTGAGGATGTGGGGAAAGGGAAACCCTCAGTCACTGGTGATGGAAATGCAAATTGTTCCTGTTCCTCAAAATCAGTGGAGAAAAGAACCTTGTGGAAGAGGAATTCTCAAGAAGCTAAAAATAAATCTGCTCTATGACCAGCTCTACCGCTCTTTGGCATGTGCCCAAAGGATCCAACACCCTACCCCACAGATACGTGCTCAACCATGTTCAGTTTTGCTCCAGTCCCATAGTGAGGAGCTGAGAACAACCTAAAGATGGGAGCACATTCCATCCAAGGATGTTTCATTCAGCCTCAGGCAGCCAGGCCTGTGACAAAGCACTCACCCCTAACATAGGGTCTCTCCCCTGGAGTAAGAAAGGTTGCCCTTCTCCTGGGGACAGTGGTTTACTTGTCATGCTGTGTGCACCCCTACTGTGCTCAGACTGTGAGTTATATTCTAGGGTCCCAGCGACAAGAACCCTCCTTCCAAAGTCAAGTGGCAAGAGGAAGACAAGCAGTCCTGCAGTGACACAGGAAGACATGGTAGAGAGCTGTCCCGGGCTCTGATGCCTTCCCCGTGGCGCCTGAGGGGTTAGAAATCACAGCCAGGTACAGGGGCTCATTTCACCCACAACCCAACTCTGGAGGAGAGGATTGTTGCCTCTGCTTCCTGGGGGAGCAGAGACTCAGAGAGCTTTAGGAACTTGCTCCAAGTCACATAGTCTGTCAGTGACTGAGGAAGGTTTAGCAGGTCCGCCTGACATTGGATCCAGGAATCATTACTTGGGTTTATTCCTCTCTCCCTCCCTCCCTCTCCCCCTCCCTCCCTCTCTCCCTCCCTCCCTCTCTCTCTCTCCCTCCCTCCCTCTTTCCCTCTCTATCTCGGTCCCTCTCTATCTCCCACCCTCTCTCTTCCTCTGTCTCTCTTTCCTCTTTCTCTCCCCAGCTCACTGTCTCTATCTCTCCCTCTTTCTCTCCTCCTTCCTTCTCTCTTCCCCCTCCTCTCTCTCTATTCATATATATATATATATATATATATATATATATATATATATATATATATATATATATATATTTCTAGACCTGTTAGCCATGAAGTCCAGAGTTGACATCACAGAACCCAGGCTCCTTCCTTGCCACCAGGCCCCCATCCCCCACCTCCATGTCACATGTTCTTCCTCTGATCCCTAAATCCCACTACCTCCCTGTCCCTAGAAAGGTCTGCAGTATGGAAAGGGTACAAGCAGCTCAGGAAAGTTGCCTGGGACTCAGCTCCTGTCTAGAACAGGATTTTGCCACCTCTGAGTGCTGCCCTGTGTGGTCTGAGGGTCTCCATGGCCAAGACTCACCTGTAAATGCCAGCAGAAGTGTTGGCAGAAGAGGCCCCAGGACCAGAGACTTCCAATGTGTAGAAGCCATGGTAAGAATGTGCTGGGTGACAAGCCTGGATGAAGTTCTTCATGAGCCCAGGAGCCTCTGGCTGGTCTCTTCCCAACCTTGGCTGTCTTATATGTCTTTGTTGCCCACGCTTAGCAGAACCTGGACAGAAATTTGAACCACAGTGAGGGAAGTGGTCATTGTGGCTCAGGTCTCTGTCCATCCCACAAGACCACAGCCACAGAAACTTTATCATGTTGCCTGGGTGCTGATTTTTCTGGAACCCCAAAAGCCAGACTAGGGAGGAACTGAACTCACCCCCAGCTTCTAGCCACAGGGCTGGTCTCTAATGCACTGAGTCTTAGACTCCCCCTTCCTGGAGGGACCAACATGTTCAACAGTCATCATTGCCACTCAGAGTCTACTCTAATATAGCCCTAGGACAACTTCTGGAAATGTAGAAAGGATGCTGAGTCCCAGAAAGGTAGGTGCAGTGAACCTTGTGAGTACAACCAGACACGAGGAAAATAGAACACGTACTTTAAAACCCAACCCTTGGTCTCCACTCAACTGGGCTCCAAATGTTGCCTGGGCATTTCCTGTTGCTCAGAATCATATAATAGTCACCAAGCTACAGCAAAATGAACCCAAGACATGGCAGCCTGTTGCTCTGACTGACAGGGAAAAGCCCTCCCCTGGGTTCCTCACCATCCCTTCCTCTGCTGTGTTTGACTTCTCAGTTGGTCACTTGGACAGATGGTCTGTTTGTTGTTTGATGGCTTTGGTTTGTTTGTCGTAGTAGGACCCAAGGAAATTTGAAGGTTGGGGATGATTACCTTTGAGAATTCTTTGTTTTCTTTTTATTAAGAGATTTTTCTATTTGTTTTACATATCAACCAGGCATTCCCCTGTCCTCCCTCCTCGCATCACCAGACCTCCCCACAACCCACCCCCCATTCCCACCTCCTCCAAGGCAAGGTTTCCCATGGGGAGTCAGCAGAGCCTGGTACATTCAGTTGAGGCAGGCACAATACCCTCCTCCCTGCACTAAGGCTGAGCAAAGTGTCTCAGCATAGACATTAGTTTCCAAAAAGCCAGCTCGTGCACCAAGGACAAGTCTTGGTCCCACTGCTGGGGGCCTCCTAAAAAGTTTAAGCTAAACAACTGTCTCATTTATCCAGAGGGCCTAGTTCAGTTCCCATGGGGCTCCTCAACTATTGGTCCACAGTTCATGTGTTTCCACTAGTTGGGCTAGTTGTCTCTATACTTTTTCCAATCATGGTCTCAATATCTCTTGCTTATATAATCCCTCCTCTCTCTTGTCCATTGGACTCCTGGGGCTTGGCTGTGGATCTCTGCATCTGCTTCCATCAGTCACTGGATGAGAGTTCTATCATGACAGTTAGGGTGTTCGGCCTCTGATCACCAGAGCAGGCCAGCTCAGGCGACTATTGCCAGGAGTTTATAGTGGAGTCATCTTTGTGGATTCCTGGGGGCCTCTCTAGCACTCTGCTTCTTCATGGTGTCTTCATTTATCCAGGTATCTCTTTCCTTGTTCTCTCACTCTGTTCCTGATCCAGCTAGGACCTGTTGCTCCCCTAAGCTCTCTTTCCCTTGACCTTGTCCTCCATTACCCCTCTCACCCCTAGTTTGCTCATGTAGATCTCATTTATTTCTCTGTCGCTGGGTGATCCCTGTGTCTTTCATAGGGTCCTTTTTACTAGCTAGCCTCACTGGGTCAATGATTTATAGTCGGTTTATCCTTTGCTTTACATCTAGTAACCACTTATGAGTTAGTACAAACCATGTTTGTCTTTCTGAGTCTGGGTTACCTCACTCAGGATGATATTTTCTAGTTCCATCCATTTGCCTACAAACCTCATGATGTCATTTTTTTCTCTGCTGTGTAGTACTCCATTGTATAGTTGTACCACATTTTATTTATCCATTCTTCAGTTGAGGGGCATCTAGGTTGTTTCCAGGTTCTGGCTATTAAAAATAATGCTGCTATGAACATAGCTGAGCATGTGTCCTTGTGGTATGATTGAGCGTTCCTTGGGTATATGCCCAAGAGTGGTTTAGCTGGGTCTTGAGGAAGATTGATTCCAAATTTCCTGAGAAAGCACCATACTGATTTCCAAAGTGGCTGTACAAGTTTGCATTCCCACCAACAGTGGAGGAGTGTTCCCCTTGCTCTACATCTTCTCCAACATAAGCTGTTATCAGTGTTTTTGATCTTAGCCATTCTGACAGGTGTAAGATGGTATCTCAGAGTTGTTTTGATTTGCATTTCCCTGATGACTAAGGATGTTGAGCAATTCCTTAAATGTCTTTCAGCCATTTGAGCTTCTTCTGTTGAGAATTCTCTGTTTAGCTCTATAACCCATTTTTTATTTGGACCGTTAGGTATTTTGAAGTCTAGTTTCTTGAGTTCTTTATATATTCTGGATATCAGTCCTCTGTCAGATGTGGGGTTGCTGAAGATCTTTTCCCATTCTGTAGGCTGCCTTTGTGTCTTATTGACTGTGTCTATTGCCCTATAAAAGATTCTCAGTTTTAAGAGGTCCTATTTATTAATTGTTGTTCTCAGTTTCTGTGCTACTGGTGTTATATTTAGGAAGTGATCTCTGATGCCAATGCATTCAAGACTACTTCCTACTTTCTCTTCTATCAGGTTTAGAGTAACTGGATTTATGTTGAGGTCTTTGATCCACTTGGACTTAAGTTTTGTGTACAGTGACAGATATGGATGTATTTGCAATCTTCTACATGTTAACATCCAGTTATGCCAGCACCATTTGTTGAAGATGCTTTCTTTTTTCTATTGTACAGTTTGGGCTTCTTTGTCAAAAATTATATGTTCATAAGTGTGCAGATTAATGTCATTGTCTTCTGTTTGATTGCATTGGTCCACATGTTGGTTTTTATGCCAGTACCAAGCTGTTTTTATTACTGTAGCTCTATCGTAGAGCTTGAAGTCAGGGATTGTGATGCCTCCAGAGGTTGTTTTATTGTACAGGATTCTTTTGGCTATGCTGGGTTTTTTGTTTTTACATATGAAGTTGAGTATTGTTCTTTCCATGTCTGTGAAGAATTGTGTTGGGATTTTGATAGGGATTGCATTGAATCTGTAGATTGTTTTTGGTAAGATTACCATTTTTGCTATGTTAATCCTACCCATCCATGAGCATGGGAAATCTTTCCATTTTCTGTTATCTTCAATTTTTTTCTTCATGGACTTAAAGTTCTTGTCATACAGTTCTTTCACTTGCTTAGTTAGTGTTACCCTAAGGTATTTTATATTATTTGTGGCTATTGTAAAGGGTAATGTTTCTCTGATTTCTTTCTCAGCCCATTTTTCATTTGTATATAGGAAACCTACTGATTTTTTTGAGTCAATCTTGTATCCTGCCATGTTACTGTAGGCGTTAATCAGCTGTAAGTGTTCCTTGGTTGAATTTTTGGGGTCACTTATGTATACTATCATGTCATCTACAAATAGTGAAAGTTTGATTTCTTCCCCTCCAATTTGTATTCCCATGATCTCCTTTTGTTGTCTTATTTTCTAGTTAGAACTTCAAGTACTATATTGAATAAATATGGGGAGAGCGGACAGCCTTATCTTGTTCCTGATTTTATGGAATCATTTTGAGTTTCTCTCCATTTACTTTGATGTTGGCTGTTGGCTTGCTGTAAATTGCCTTTATTATGTTTAGGTATGTTCTCTGTATTCCTGATCTCTCCAAGACCTTTATCATGAAGGGGTGTTGGATTTTGTCAAAGACCTTTTCAGCATCTAATGAAATGTTTATGTGTTTTTTCTTCTTTCAGTTTTTTTATATGGTGTATTACATTGGCAGACAATGTAAATGTTGAACCAACCTTGCATTTCTAGGATGAAGCCTACTTGATCATGGTGGATAATTGTTTTGGTGTGTTCTTGGAGTCTATGTACCAATATTTTATTGAGTATTTTTGCATCAATGTTCATGAGGGAGATTGGTCTGTAATTCTCTTTCTTTGTTGCATCATTGTTTGGCTTGGGAATCAGAGTAACTGTAGCCTCCTAGGAGTTTGGTAATGTTCCTTCTCTTTCTATTGTGTGGAACATAGCCTCCTAGGAGTTTGGTAATGTTCCTTCTCTTTCTATTGTGTGGAACATTCAAAGAGTATTGGCATTAACTCTTGTTTGAAGATCTGGTAGAATACTGCGTTGAAACCATCTGGTCCTGGGCTTTTTTTGGTTGGGAGACTTTTAATGACTGCTTCTATTTACTTAGGGGTTATAGGTCTATTTAAATAGTTCATCTGGTCTTAATTTAACTTAGGTATGTGGTACCTATCCAGAAAATTGTCGATTTCTTTGAGATTTTCCATTTTTGTGGAGTACAGGTTTTTGAAATATGACCTTATGATTCTCTGGATTTCCTCAGTGTTAGTTGTTATATCTCCCTTTTCATTTCTGATTTTGGTAATTTGGATTCTCTCTCTCTCTCTCTCTCTCTCTCTCTCTCTCTCTCTCTCTCTCCCTCTCTCTCTCTCTCTCTGCCTTTTGGTTAGTTTGGATATGGGCTTGTCTATCTTGTTGATTTTCTCAAAGAACCAACTCCTTGTTTCATTGGTTCCTTATATTGTTCTCTTCGTTTCTATTTTATTGATTTCAGCTCTCAATTTGATTATTTCCTGTTGTTGATTTTTTTTTGGGGGGTGACTTTTCTTCTTCTTGTTCTAGAGCTTTCAGGTGTGCTGTTAAGTCACTAGTGTGAGATTTCTCCAACTTCTTTATGTGGACATTTAGTGCTATGAATTTTCCACTTAGCACTGCTTTCATAGTGTCCCAGAAGTTTGGGTATGTAGTATATTCATTTTCATTGATTGCTAGGAAACCTTTAATTTATTTCTTTATTTTTTCCTTGACCCATTGGTGATTCAGTTGAGCATTATTCAGTCTCCATGAGATTGTAGGCTTCCTGAAATTTTTGTGGTTCATGAAATCTAACTTTAAACCATGGCGGTCTGGTAGAGTACAGGAAGTTAATCCAATTTTTTTGTATCTCTGAGATTTGCTTTGTAACCGAGCATGTAGATGATTTTAGAGAAGGTTCCATTGGGGTGCTGAGAAGAAGGTAATTTCTTTTTGGTTAGTGTGGAATGTTCTGTAGATATCGATTAAGTCCATTTGAGTCATAACATCCTTATTTCTCTGTTAAGTTTTGATTTGGCAGATCTGTCCAGTGGTGATAGTGGGATGTTGAAGTCTCCCACTATTAATGTGTGGGGTTTCATGTGTGATTTAAGCTTTAGTAATGTTTCTTTTACATATGTGGGTGCCTGTGGTGATAATCTAATTGTACTGAATTATTATTTTGATTGTATGTTAATAAATAAAGTTGTCTGGGAGTCAGAGCTATTAGAGCCATAGCAAGAGTGTGGCGGTGGTGGCACACGCCTTTAATCCCATAGATATCTGTGTGTTCAGGGTCAGAGCTATTAGAGCCATAGCAAGAGTGTGGCGGTGGTGGCACACGCCTTTAATCCCATAAGATCTCTGTGTGTTCAGGGATACAGCCAGCATTGGAGACATATGCCTTTAAGACCTAGGGGGCTGTACATTCAGACAGTGACGAGGCAGTCATGTGTTTGGGTTTACAACCAATGAGAAGGCAGAACAACATACTTTAAAAAAACGAACCGACAGGAAGTAGGTCTCTTTTCGCGAAGCTGGGACAGCAGGAGGAAGGGTGAGATTTTAGCTCTGAGCTCTGACTTCTCGGCTTTCTCTTTTACATTGTTTCTGTGTTTCTTATTTAATAAGACGGTTGGTTACATCTACATCTGGCGCCCAACGTGACAAGAATCCATTAAAAACCGCTTGGCTTGACAGCAGGTCCGCTTTCCCGCAAGGGTGGCAGGCGGTGGCAGGCGGCGGAGGAAGCGGCAGGAAGCGGCCGGCGTCTTAGTCCGAGTTGCCGGCGTCCTAGTCCGAGCTGCCAGCTTCCTAGTCTGAGCTGCCGGCTTCCTAGTCCGGGTAGCAACTTCTAGCCCGGGCCTAGGTCTGTGAGCAGCTTGCCTAAAGCCGGTGCTACAAACAACTCAGACCTGCCCTGCCAAACAGGGCCCTGCCTGTAAAGCCAACGCACGTGGTCGGAGCTTAAGGAAGCCAGACCCAAGCCTTGCCTCGGCACAAGAGGGAACACGTGGCTGCATTTAAGCTTTAGCCGGCTACGCTTTCTTGTGCGTTCTCTCTTTCCTCTCTCTCTCTCTCTCTCTCTCTCTCTCTCTCTCTCTCTCTCTCTGGATTTACACCTGGGACACTAGGTGGCTGCTTTGAAAATCCCCTCGGATTTCTACTGTTCTACGCAGATTTGGTAAGTCATAATATATCAGATATTTTAAAGGAAACTATCTAAAAGAGAATTTTTTCCACATTAAAAAACAAATGGGTTTTATGTGTGCATTGGAAGAAAATTGGTTTTTGTTCGAAATTTTAGGCAGTCTGGCAATGGAACAACTATATAATATTAGTATTGGTGGAATTATGCACCTTATCACTATAATAATCCACATTTTAATATTTAAAAAGATAGTCAATTTAAGTGCCAGGATAACAGCTTTAGAAGAACTTGTTAAACCTGTAAAAATTCAGACAGAAGAAATTAACAGTGAAGTTGTTTCAAGTCGGGATCATAAGGTTGCAGAAAGAAAGCCTGTTTTCACACAGTCACCCTTAATTTATCCTGTAACTGTACAGCAGATGCCTGATCAAATGGCTACACAAAATACTTGGGCTCCAATTGAAATGTTGGATTTAAAAAGGTTTAAGGAGGCAATAGTATCTTATGGCATGCATTCCCCATATGTAAAGCAAATGTTAAACACTTGGTCAACATATAATAGGATAGTACCACAGGACTGGCGGGACCTCGCACAAGGTGTTCTGGAACCCAGCCAGAGACTTCAATTTCTGACTTGGTTTAAGGAGGAGGCTAAAAACATAGAAAAACAATGGAGGGATAAAGGAATACAAGTTTGCCAGGATCAGCTTATGGGCGAAGGCCAATATGCTTCAGCACAAGCACAATGTTTATATGATGTCCAAACCCTAATTTTATGTCAAACGGCAGCCTTGAATGCATGGGACAAAGTTGAGGAACCGGGAAAAAAATCTGAGTCATTTACAAAGGTGAAGCAAGGCCCAAAAGAGTCTTTTACAGATTTTTTACAAAGACTGGCTTCAGCAGTAAAGAGAATGGTCTCGGATTCAGAAGCTGGTAAGGCAATAATTGAATCTTTGGCCTTTGAGAATGCGAATGCAGCATGCAAAAGAATAATCAGGCCATTAAGGGCAAGATCTGCACCTATGGAAGATTGGATTAGAGAAAAAATTAATGTTGAAGCTGATGAGCATGATGATACATGGGTAGGAGAAGTAATTTCAAAAGGTTTGAGGAGTGTTAGATGTTTTGGATGTGGAAAGCAAGGACATTTGAAAAGGGACTGTAGACAGGTCATTTCCAGAAACAATGTTTCTTCAAGGAACAATGGCAACAGAATGCCCCTTCCTTCTGGAGTATGCAGAAGGTGTGGTAAGGGAAAACACTGGACCAACGAATGTAGATCAACAAAGGACAGACAGGGTAATCCTTTGCCTCAGTCTTCGGGAAACTCCCAGAGGGGCCTCAGGCAGGCCCCCAGTGCAAATCCAGTTCAAACCTTTCCGGCAGCCATAGAGGAAATGCCTGCTCTGGAGAGCGATTAAATAACCAAATGCCTATTGGAATAAATCATGCTGGTCAGAATGATGAAACAGAGAGAATAGAAAATTCAGGAGAAAACATAAAGAAAATTTTTTGGCAAACTTCTATTAATGAACAAAGACCAAAATTAACGATAAAAATAAATGGTGTTTTGTTGTCTGGTCTGGTAGACACAGGTGCGGACGTTACCATAATAGCACCAGAATTTTGGCATCCAACTTGGCCTCTTCAGGAGGTAAACGTTCAACTGTTAGGAATTGGGACATTATCTCAGGTGAAACAGAGTGCAAGATGGCTCGAATGTATAGGTCCAGAAGGACAGAGAGGAAAATTAAAACCATATGTGGCTAACATAACTATGAACCTGTGGGGTCGAGACTTGTTGCAACAATGGAATACTCAGATTAACATCCCTCCAATCTCAGAAACAAATCATAAACTAGCACATGTTACTGAGAGAAATATTAGAAGATATTGTTCTAATGAGTGGTCACCAGCCATCCATATTATACAAGAACAGGGCACAATAACTGATGATCTTCCAAAGACACCAACAGCTCTACCTTTAAAATGGTTAACAGACAAGCCTGTATGGGTCCAGCAATGGCCTTTAACAACAGAGAAACTCCAGGCTTTAGAAGAGCTGGTAGAAGAACAGTTAAATGCTCAGCATATTGAAGAATCAACCAGCCCTTGGAATTCTCCTGTATTTGTTATTAAAAAGAAATCTGGTAAATGGAGAATGGTAACAGACCTTAGAGCAATTAACAAAGTAATTCAGCCAATGGGCTCTCTACAATCTGGGATGCCTTTGCCTACTCTGTTACCAAAAGGATGGCCTCTCATAGTTATTGATTTAAAAGACTGTTTCTTTTCAATACCCTTACAAGAAAAAGACAAAGAAAGATTTGCTTTTACAGTGCCTACTTATAATAATTCTCAACCGGTTAAAAGATTTCAATGGAGGGTCCTCCCACAAGGAATGTTGAATAGCCCAACTCTGTGCCAATATTTTGTACAACAGCCATTGGAAGTGATACGTAAAAAATTTCCTAAATCTATAATTTATCATTATATGGACGATATTTTACTAGCTGACTCAAATGCAGATACTTTAGAAATAATGTTTGAAGAAGTAAAGAAAATTTTGCCTCGCTGGGGATTACAAATTGCTCCTGAAAAGATACAAAGAGGAGATTCTATTAATTATTTAGGATATAAAATAGAGCTACAAAAAATTAGACCCCAAAAGGTGCAAATTCGGAGAGATAGACTACAGACTCTTAATGACTTTCAAAGATTATTTGGAGATATTTCTCATCTATGAACTATTGTTGGGGTAAAAAATGATGAACTGACTAATTTGTTCAAAACCTTAGAAGGTGACAAGGACTTAAATAGTCCAAGAGAATTATCACCTGAAGCTGAGAAAGAATTAGCCTTGGTAGAAAAGAAAGTGCATGAAGGACACGTGAATCGTATTGATCCAAAGCTGGATTGCATTTTGGTTATCTTACCTTCTAGGCGTTCTCCTACTGGAATATTAATGCAGAGGGAAGATATTATATTGGAATGGATATTTTTACCAAATAAACCAAATAAAAAATTAAAAACTTATGTGGAAAAAATCTCTGACTTGATTTACAAAGGAAAAATGAGACTTCGTCAATTAGCAGGCATAGACCCAGCAGAAATTGTCGTACCATTAACTAAGGAGGACATTGAAAAATTATGGACAGAAAGTGAACCTTGGCAAAGAGCTTGCAGTAATTTTTTGGGAGAAATTAACAGCAAATATCCCAAAAGCAATAGAATTGATCTTATAAAGAGAGCTGATTGGATCTTGCCTCGAATTGTACGGCAAAAACCCATATCTGGAGTTCGTACATTTTATACAGATGCCAACAAAGAAGGAAAGGCAGGTTACAAATCAGAAAATTTAAGTAAAGTGGTTCAAAGTCCGTATAATTCAGTTCAAAAATCAGAATTGTATGCTATTCTGTTGGTATTAATGGATTTTTCAGAACCTCTCAACATAGTAACTGACTCTCAGTATGCTGAAAGAGTGGTGTTACATATTGAGACTGCAGAATTTATCCCTGATGCTTCAGAATTAACTTCACTATTTATTCAATTACAAGATACAATCAGGAAAAGGAATCATCCTTTATATATAACTCACATTCGATCCCATACTGGTCTGCCAGGCCCTCTAGCACAAGGCAATGATGAAATTGATAAATTATTGATAGGAAATGTGCTGGAGGCCTCAGAATTTCATAAAAAACATCACGTTAATAGTAAAGGTTTAAAAAAGGATTTTTCCATAACCTGGCAACAAGCCAAAGAAATAGTAAAGAAATGTCCTACTTGTTCCTTCTACAATCAGACGCCATTACCAGCAGGATGTAACCCAAAGGGTACTCAGAGAAATGAAATCTGGCAGATGGACGTGTTTCACTTTGCAGAATTTGGAAAATTGAAATATGTACACCACACTATCGATACTTATTCAGGATTTCAATGGGCAACTGCTTTGAGTTCTGAAAAAGCTGATTCTGTAATCACTCATTTGCTAGAAGTTATGGCCATCATGGGTATACCTGCACAAATCAAAACTGACAATGCTCCATCATATGTCTCTGTTAAAATGAAACAGTTTTTTGCTTATTACAATATAAAGCATATTACAGGCATACCACATAATCCTACAGGTCAAGCAGTTATAGAAAGATCAAACAGAACTCTAAAGGATATGCTAAATAAACAGAAATGGGTAACAAAAACCCCCAGAAATAGACTGCATAATGCTCTTCTAACTTTGAATTTTCTGAATGCCAAAGAGAAAGGAACAACAGCTGCAGAGAGACATTGGATAATAGAAAAAACTACAGAATTAAATCAGCCTATATACTTTAAGGATGTGCTGACCTCAGAATGGAAACCAGGGTATGTATTACATTGGGGACGTGGTTTTGCTTTTGTTTCTACAGGAGAAGATAAGCTGTGGGTACCATCAAAATTGATAAAGGTTCGATTTGAACAAGAGAGACCTCTTAATTAGAGGAGGTGATAGTTCATCAACCAGCATGAACATCCAATTTAAACTAACTTGTATCAATAAAACATGCCTTTTCATTTCATCAGATAATAACTTGCCAAAAAGGAACATCCCCAAAATTAGTCTTGGGGAAAGGTTTTTGTTTTTGTCTTTTAGGAGAATGAAGGTTAAGGAATCTGAAGAACACTGGACAAATGAGACAACTGAAGAAAAGGGACAAATCATCTATCCCAAGAAACAGAGTGAAACGGTGTATGGGTTTATATTATCTAAAAAAAATTTTATGTCTTCCTAAATGTTTGTTTCTGCTTTTCTCTAAAGATTTAACACTCTTGGTTTTCTAATAGTCCCAGTTCAATTAAAATTTAAAGCTGACTTTGGAGTTGGAGAATGGCTCTCTCCTTCTTTAAAATCAAGCATGTTGTTAAAAGGAAAATGCAAACTCCCTGTATCATGCCAGAATAAGAGCCATCTTCTGCTATGGTACAGGACAAAAGCAAAATTAATTAAGGGACTATTCTATTACTAATCTCAACTCTTTGATTCTATTCTGATTCTTTAAACTTTTCTCAAAGTATAAATTTTATATCAAAATTTACAAGATTAATATATATATATACATTTTAAACTTTGTTAAGATATGAATGATCACATAGAGTACTAACTAATTCTAGAAAAAAGGCTAGCTGCATATATATGTTTTTGTGTTCGAGTCTCTTATCAGTTTTCTGCAGGAAATCATGGCCAGGCCTAACATCAACTGAAGTCTCCAGAAAGAAGATGGGGCCCCACAACAACAACAATTCCACGTGGACAATAATAATATCATTAAGCTGACAAACATCATCCATAGATTAGCTTTGAACTATAAGATGCTCAGAGCAAATTTGAGATGACTAGCTGAGATGACCCAGTCTCAAAGACTACTTGAATAAGGACTTGAGATAAACCCTAAACTTTGGCATTATACACAGACTGGATAATGAAGGATATAGTTACCTCTCCTAGAATTTGACAATTAACCTAAAATTTTTCTTTCAGGATAAAGAAAACTTCGCCCATACCCAGCAGGAAGCAATTTTAAGAATACGACGCCCACATTCCCAAAGAGGTGGTGTGGGGCGGGTGGTTTTTTGGTCTTTTTAATGGGTTTTGGGTCTGGGATAATTTTCAGTATTTAGGGGGGTTGGTTACAAGTTATTGTCAAGGGTTAGGAAAAAGGCTAAGCAAAGGAGATTAGATTTAAGGTTCTTGTTTAAAAAAAAAAGAGAAAGAAAGAAAAGAAAAAGACAATTACTAGTTTTAAATACTTTACATTGGATTGAATTGTTTTATATTGTACACAAATTTGAAACTGATATTATTAGAAAATGCTATATGTATATTTCTAATTGTATTTATTCCATCCATTTAACAATGTAATGCAAATTTCTGATCCTTGAATGTTATTATTATCAACTATTAGGATATAAAGAAATGAAAGCTAGTAGTTAGACATTATCATAGAACTTGTAGTCATATTAGATATGTTTTAAAAATTGAGCAGAGATGTTTTAGGCAGGTCATCTTCAAACCCTTCAGAGATCTACAGAATATGGCATTTAAAATGTTTTAATAACTTAGAAAATTTTTCTTTTTTGAGACATGTCGGCTCCTGGCAGTACCAATCTACTTTAGAGAAAATATGGGCATTGAAGAAACTGCATATGGAGTCAACTTTCATTCTGGCAAAAGTTAGCCACTGGACAACAAAGTATCCTCGAATCAACAGGACAAAATGGACAGACAGATCACGAAACAAGGGACTACTGATTCTTGCCAAAACAAGTGTGGTTATGGCTTTATCAAAAGGCATCTTCTGAGGCCAGGACAATATGGCCCCATCCCTGAAGTGGCCTTCGCATCCGGAAAAGGTACGGTGCCCTTTTCTTCGAAGGCAGCTTAACAGGCAGAGGGCCGATGGATTCTGTTGTACAATGGAACAGCAGCTGAAAGCTCATGCCTCTCAAAAGTAGACTGGCATTTAATAGAGGGATGTGGAGAAGAAGGGGATGCTGAGATGAAGCCATATATACACAGCCAAGAAGAATGGACAGCTGAATTAAAAAACTATCAACAATTTCCAGAATTTAAAATCCTGAATCATGACAGGACACTAGTGGAATTCAGGTGTTTCTGGTACGTGGACTGCTCTCACCCAATGTGAGGTTGAACTGTTGACCTTGTGTACATCCTACTTCACAAATGAGTCTGTCAGATACACTAAGCCTATAGGCTGAAGATGATGCCCCAACACTGCGGAGAAACCTCAGGTGACTGCCCAGGCAGCTGGCTGTTTCTGTCAACTCACAAAATTTTTTGGAAGTTGCTTGCATGCACTTCCTGTTTTTATTTTTGTTAGCTAATATTATTCCCTTCTTGGGTCTCTGAGGGAGTTGAAGATTAGTTAGTTATGGTTGAAGATTAGTTAGTTATAGTTGAACATTAATTAGGATAGAAAGTACATTAGATACATCTTGGAATTACCAAAATAGGATAGATAATGGAATTATTTTCTCTGATTTGTCAAATACCTGTTTAGGTATTTATTACTTGTATATATTGTATATAGTTATTGTACTTTTGTATATAGTTTTTCTTTTGTTAGTTATAACCTTTTGCTTTCTTTTTCTTTTTATTAAAATAGAAAAGGGGAAATGTGGTGATAATCTAATTGTACTGAATTATTATTTTGATTGTATGTTAATAAATAAAGTTGTCTGGGAGTCAGAGCTATTAGAGCCATAGCAAGAGTGTGGCGGTGGTGGCACACGCCTTTAATCCCATAGATATCTGTGTGTTCAGGGTCAGAGCTATTAGAGCCATAGCAAGAGTGTGGCGGTGGTGGCACACGCCTTTAATCCCATAAGATCTCTGTGTGTTCAGGGATACAGCCAGCATTGGAGACATATGCCTTTAAGACCTAGGGGGCTGTACATTCAGACAGTGACGAGGCAGTCATGTGTTTGGGTTTACAACCAATGAGAAGGCAGAACAACATACTTTAAAAAAACGAACCGACAGGAAGTAGGTCTCTTTTCGCGAAGCTGGGACAGCAGGAGGAAGGGTGAGATTTTAGCTCTGAGCTCTGACTTCTCGGCTTTCTCTTTTACATTGTTTCTGTGTTTCTTATTTAATAAGACGGTTGGTTACATCTACAGGTGCCCTTGTGTTTGGGGCATAGATGTTCAGAATTGAAGCTTCATCTTGCTTGATCTTTCCTGTGATGAGTATGTAATGTCCTTCTTGATCTCTTTTGATTGATTTTAGTTTGAAGTCTCTTTTGCTGCATATTAGGATGGCTACACCGGCTTGCTTCTTAAGACCATTTAATTAGAAAGTCTTTTCCCAGCCTTTTATTCTGAGGTAGTGTCTACCTTTAAAATTGAAGTGTGTTTTTTGTATGCAGCAGAAAGATGTATCCTGCTTTTGTATCTATTCTGTTGGCCTGTGTCTTTTTTTTTTTTTTTTTTTTTTTTTTTTGGTTTTTCGAGACAGGATTTCTCTGTGTAGCTTTGCGCCTTTCCCTGGGACTCACTTGGTAGCCCAGGCTGGCCTCGAACTCACAGAGATCCACCTGGCTCTGCCTCCCAAGTGCTGGGATTAAAGGCGTGCGTCACTACCGCCCAGCCTGTGTCTTTTTATAGGTGAATTATGTCCATTGATATTAATGGATATTAATGACCAGTGACTGTTAATTCCTGTTAACTTTTGGTGGTAGTGTGTGTGTGTGTTTGTCTTCTTTGGGATTTACTGCTGTGGAGTTATCTATTGCCTGTGTTTTCATAGGTGTATCTGACTTCCTTAGGTTGGAATTTTCCTTCTAGTGCTTTCTGTAGGGCTGGATTTGTGGATAGAAATTGTTTAAATCTGGTTTTGTTTTGGAATGTCTTGTTCACTCTGTCTATGATGATTGAAAGTTTTGCTGGGTATATTAGTCTAGGCTGGCATCCATGGTCTCTTAGTGTCTGCATTACATCTGTTTAGGTCCTTCTGGCTTTCAAAGTCTCCATTGAGAAATCGGGTGTTATTCTGATGGATTTCCCTTTATAAGTCACTTGGCCTTTTTCCTTTGCTACTCTTTATATTCTTTCTTTATGCTGTAGGTTTAGTTGTTTAATTATTATGTGGCAAGGGAACTTTTTTTGGAGGGTCTAGTCTGTTTGGTGTTCTGTAGGCTTCTTGTATCTTCATAGTTATTTCCTTCTTTATGTTGGGAAAGTTTTCTTCTATGATTTTGTTGAATATATTTTTGTGCCTTTGAGTTGGTATTCTTCTCGTTCTTCTATCTCTATTATTCTTAGGTTTGGTCTTTTCATGGTTTCCTAGATTTCCTGCACATTTTGTGTTATGACATTTGGCTTTGGCATTTTCTTTGACTGATGAATCTATTTCCTCTATTGTATCCTCTTGTATTCTGTTGATTATGCTTGCACCTGTGTTTCTTGTTCGTTTACTCAGATTTTCCAATTCCAGCATTTCCTTTTTTGTGTCTTCTTCATTGTTTCTATTTCCCTTTTTAGGTCCTGAACTATTTCCTTCACATGTTTAATTTCTTTTTCATGGTTTTCTTTAAGGGATTTATTGATTTACTCCAAATTTTATTTGTCTTTTTCTCTATTTCTTTATTGATTTCTTCCAGTTTTTTGTGTCTTTCCCTCAATTTCATTTTTCATTTTTTTCTTGAAAAGCCTCTAGCATCTTCATGATGCTATTTTTTTGTTTTTCTTTATTAAGAAATTTTCTACTCACTTTGCATACCACCCACAGATTCCCCCTCCTCCCACTCTCCAGTCCATTCTCCTTAGCTACCCCTACATTCCCACATCCCCCAAATTAAGTTCTCCCATGGAGAGTCAGCAGAGCCCAGCACACTAAACCTAGGCAGGTCCAAGCCCCTTCCCACTGCACCAAGGCATCATACCACAGTTTCTGGGCTCCCAAAAGCCTGCCCATGTACCAGGGACAGATCCCGATCCCCCTGCCTGGGTGCCCCCCAACAGTTTGAGCCAAACAACTGTCTTCCATATCCAGAGGGCCTAGTCCAGCCCCATGGGGGCTCCACAGTCACTAGTCTACAGTTCATGGGCTTCCACTGGTGTGGCCGGTCACATGATGCTATTCTTAAGGTCGCTTTCTTCTGCTTCTTCTACATTGTGATGTTCAGGTCTTGCTGTTGGAGGAGGGCTAGGTTCTAGTGATGCTGTATTGCTCTTTATGTTGTTGTACATATTTTTGCCTTGACATCTGCCCATCTCCTCATCTAATAGGTATAAGAAGTGTTTGTGTCTGAGTGAGTTGCTATTGGTCCACTTTGAGCTTGTTGTGTCTGTGACTCAGGGGGCCCCTCTGGGTCCAATCTTAGCTCTTGGTCTAATTAGAGCTGGCAGATTCTGTGTCTCTGGGAGCTGTTCTTGGGTTAATCCAAGCTAGTTGATTCTGTGACTCATGGAGTCGCTCTTAATCTCATCAGGGCTCTTGGTCTAGTTAGAGCTGACAGATTCTGTGTTTCAGGAAGCCTCTCTTGGTCCAATGAGAGGTGGCAGATTCTACATCTCAGAAAGCCACTCTTGGTCTAATGAGGGGTGGCAGATTCCCTGTCTGAGGAGGTTACTCTTGGTTCAGTGAGAGCTCTTTGTCAAATGAGAACTGGCAGTTTGGTTTCCGTGCCTCAGAAAGTAACTCTTGGTCCAATGAGAGCAGGCAGTTTGGTTTTTGTGCCTCAGGAAGTGGCTGGGGTCTCAGGCAGATGGGTATGGGGGCAGAGTGTGTAGATTACAGGGTCCAGTGTGTGGGGGTCTGGGTGAAGGGGGGCCTTCCCGCAGGAGCCCTGTCTACTGGCCAGCAACTAGGACAGAGTTCCCTTTGAGAATCTTACAGCAACCAGAAAAGGGCTGGTTCTGCACAGGGCTGGACAGAAATCAAGGTGCCAGCCTGCTGTGAGAACGGCTGTTGGGATGCCTGGCACCTCCACTCAGGTAGCCACCTGCCCTGCTGTACACTGCAGGGATCCCACCCGCTGCCTCACTCCTGGCTTGCCCATGCCCGACTATTATTCTGTCTCTCTGTGACTGTGCACCTGCACCAACACCTCTACTTCAGAACAGTGGTTCCTTCTCCCAAGAGTGTGAAGCACATCTGGATCAAAGAAACAAGGAAGCTCTGGCTTGTAACGTCACAGTGCCCCCTTGTGGTATGTGTCTGGAGAGAGTGAAGTGGGGAAGAAATAGAAGAAATTACCATCAGGAGTGTGTGTGCCTAGAAAAAAAAAGTAAAAGGAGCAGAGAGAAGAGAGTGACAGGGGAGATTTACACCCAGTTTGTGTGGCTCTTTTTTCTAGCTAAGGGAGTCAATAGTTCTGGAGATCTTCAAAGGTACTTTCCAGAAACATCCAGCTGAATTCACTGTCTTGATTAATTGCCTTCCCAGAAATTATTTGGAGCCCAGCTATCCTTAACCTTGGCAATTTCTTGCAACTAAGGGTTAAGAGCAAAAACTCACAATATGACGTGTTGTGACATTTTGCTTGTGTTCTGACAAATAAAGCTTGCCTGAAGATCAGTGGACGGAGCTATCTGCTAGTTAACCATAGAGGTTTGGAGGTCTGTACAGACGGGAAGCAGTCAGTGATGAGGCTGGGTGGAGAGAGGAAGTATTAAGGTGGGACAGAGACAGGTGCTCATCCCTCTTCAGGCTGAGGAGTTAGAGAGGTGGCTGTGGCTGCTCCTTTACTTCTCTGATCTTTCAGCTTTTGCCCCAATACCTAACCCTGGGTTTTTTTTTTTTTATTATTAAGACTAATTAGGCACATCATTTGGCATCCAACTTTTGGAGCAGGAATTCACAAAAAAGCCACGTGCCTGTTTCTTTGGAGCCACTGGCATAGACTGGAGCTGAACATGGCCAGAGTCACTGCTCCTCCAGCTATGTTTCCCTTTTATTCCCCCAAGCCCTCTGAGCGAGTCTGATATTTTTTCTGTTGTAGCCTCTGCAGCAAATTCCACATGCGCTTGGGAGTGCTACCAGAGTTAGCACTTAACCACCAGCCAGCTCTGCCTTTAGGCATCTCCTGCTGTATGTGCTTTTTCCTCACAGTCTCATGTGCATTTTGCAGACAGGGGGCTTCCTTTCCCTTTGGGTTGTGGGTTTTCCATGCACCCCCTCCTTGGCCTGCTGCCAAACTAGGTAGCTGCCTTGAAAACCCACTTGGGCTTCTACTGGTCAATGTAGCAACTGTCAGCCTTGCATCTTCACCGTCATCATCATCAGATTTATTGAGACAATAATTGGTATTTCTTAAAGGGGGAATTAGCTTTAAAAAAAAGACAGAGAGTGTTTTCCCATATTAAAAAATGGGAATCACTGTTATGATGGAGGGTTTTAGGTCTCTGTGTGATTACACAATGGATGGTTTAAAAATGGAACAATTAAATGAGAGGATAATTAACTTAGATGGGATTTACCTAATGTCAATTATAAACAGCATCAGTTTGATAATTCTTGTTTTATCTTTAAAAAAGTTGGTTAATATGAGGACCAAGATACAAATTTTAGAAAAACTTATTAAAACAGATCATAGAGATATTGAGACCCAGACAGAGGAATTTAAAGAAGAACCAATCTCGGCACTACACTATAAGTTTAGAGAGAAACAGCTCAAGGTTTTCAAGCAACAAACCTTAATTTGTCCAGTTATCTTACAGGAACTGCCAAATGACAGGTATTCCCAAGGCTGTGCAAGAGCTGCATCAACTCCTGTGGAAATGTTAGACTTGAGATTTAAGGAAGTGATAGTATCATATCGTATGTATTCACCTTTTGTGAGGCAGATGTTAAATTCATGGTCAACTAGTAACAGAATTATCCCACAAGACTGGAGAGACTTTAACAGCAGTATTGGAGTCTGGCCCTCAATTACAGTGGAGAACCTGGTGAAAAGAAGAGGCTAAGACCATTGAACAATGAAGTAGGCCTAGAGGTATTGAAATCTTCCAAGACCAACTTCTTCTAGGAGGCAATTATGGTGATGTACAAAGACAGTCTCTATATGATGATCATACCCTGGCTCTATGCTGTGCAGCAGCTTTGAATGCTTGAGACAGAATTGAAGAAGTTGGAAAGAGAACTGAGTCATTTACTAAAGTTTTACAGGGCCCAAAAGAAACCTTCACTGTTTTATTAATTTTTCTTAACAAAGATTGACTTCAGCAGTAAATAGACTCATATCAATTTCAGATGCTAGATAAATAATAATTGAATCTCTGGCTTTTGAAAATACTAATTTACAATGCAAAAGGGCCTTTTAAAGGTAAGATCAATACCCATAGAGGTATGGATCTGAGATACAGTCAATATTGATCTCATAATAATGATGATGCTTGGATAGGAGAGATGATTTCCAGAGACTTGAAAAATCAAAATGTCAGGTATTTTAATTGTAGTAAACAAGGTCACCTAAAAACAGGTTGTAGACAGGGCATTCCTAGAAACAGTGTTTTTTCTAAGAATAATCCAAACAGAATGCTTCTCCCTTCTGGAGTATGCAGAAGGTATGGGGAAGGACGACATTGCACCAGTGAATGTAGAACAACAAAGGACAGACAAGGTAACCCTTTACCATCAGGAAACACTTTTGGGTCCTCTTGAAGGCCCCCATATCAAATTTGGTTCAGTCATTTACTGTGACCATAGGGGAAATGTCTTCCCAGAGCAATAAAGAACCTAACTCCTATTGTTAAAAATACCATACTGCTCTGGATGCTAGAAAAGCTATTGAAGATAAAACAAAAATTTCAGGAGAAACTGTAAAGCAAATATTTTGGCAAACTTCCATAAATGATCAAAGACCAAAGTTAAAAATATGAATAAATTGCATCATTATTGAAGGTCTTATAGACAAAGGTGAGGATGTAATGGTAATTACACCAGAACCATGGCATCAAAATTGGCATCTTCAGGAGGTATATGTTCAGCTTTTAGGGATTAGAACATTATCTCAGGTAAAAAAAAAAAGCATGGGATGGTTCTAATGTATAGGGATATTAGGACAGAGAGGAAAATTAAAGCTATGTGTGGCTAACATAGCAATGAATTTATAGGCATGTGATTTGATAAGGAATGGAATACACAAATTAATATCTTTTCAATCTCAGAAACAAACTGTAAACTAACATATGTTTCTGGGAAAAATATTAAAAGGTATTATAAACAACAGTCAACAACCATTCAGGTTGTACAAGAACAGGACACAACAGCTCCTGATCTTTCAAAAGTACCAACAGTCCTACCTTCAAAATGTTGATGGACAAACCTGCATGGGTTGAGCAATGGCCCTTGACATCATAGCATTTACAGGCCTTGGAAGAGCTGGTACAGGAGCAGCTAAATGCTCAGCATATTAAAGAATCAACCAGTCCTTTGAATTCTCCTGTACTTGTAATTAAAAAGAAATCTGGAAAAAGGAGAATGGTAACAGATCTAAGAGCTGTTAATATGGTGATTCAGCCAATGAGTTCTCTACTGCTTGGAATTCCTTTGCCTTCTCTATGACTTAAAGTATGGCCTCTTACAGTTGTTGATTTAAAAGACTGATTATTCACTATACCTTTACAAGAAAAGAATAGAAAAATTTACCTTCACAGTGTGTACTTATAATAATTCCCAGCCTGTTAAGAGATATCAATAGAAGGTTCTTCCACAGGGAATGTTAAATAGCCTGACTCCATGCCAATACTTTGTACAACAGCCATTGGAAATGATATGTAAGCAGTTTCTTGAATTTATAGTTTACCATTATATGGGTGATGTTTTTCTAGCTGGTTCAAATGTAGATACCTTAGAGAAAATGTTTGAAGGAGTAAAGAAAATTTTGCCTTGTTGGGGATTACAAATTGCTCCTGAAAAAAATACAAAAGGAGATTCTATTAATTACCTAGGATATAAAATAGGCTTACAAAAATTCAAGCCCAAAAGGTACAAATAAGAAAAGATCAATTGTGGACTCTTAATGACTTTTGAAACTTGCTGGGAGACATTATCTATCTACAGCCCACTATTGGAGTAACAACTCAAGAGCTGAGTAATTTGTTTCAAACCTGTTTGTAACAAGGACTTAAATAGTCCAAGACAATTATCAGCTGAAGCTCAGAGAGCATTTGTTTTGGTGGAAAAGAAATTACAGTATGCACATGTGGATCTGAAATGTGGATGAATGTTTGGTTGCATTCTGGTCATTTTATCCTCTACACATTCCCCTACAGGGATTTTATCTTAGAATGGATATTTTTACCACATAAACAGAGTAAAAAATTTAAAATTTATGTAGAAAAAGTTTCTGAATTGATTCTAAAAGGAAAATTGAGACTTCATCAGTTAGCAGGAATAGACCCAGCACAAATTGTAGTACCTTTTCCTAATGCTGAAATTGACTCATTATGGACAGAAAATGAACATTGGCAAAGAACCTTTAGTAATTTTTTTGGAGAGATTAACAAAAAATATCCCCCAAAGCAAGAAAATTTAATTTATATAGAGAACTAACTAGAGCCTTCCTCACATTGTATGGGGAACACCAATTTCTGGAGCCCTTACATTCTATACTGATGCAAACAAATTAGGAAATGCAAGTTATAAATCAGGAAATTTGAATAAAGTGGCTTGAAGCCCTTATGGCTCTGTTTGAAAGTCAGAATTATATGCTGTTCTCATGGTATTATTAGATTTTTCAGAACCTCCTAATATAGTTACTGGTTCTCAATATGGAGAAAGAGTTGTTTTACATATTGAAACTGCTGAATTTATACCAGATGACACAGAATTGACATTATTATTTATTCGGTTACAAGAAATAATCAGAAATAGAAGTCATCCCTTATATATAGCACATATTGTATCCCATACAAGTCTACTAGGCCCTCTAGCACAAGGTAATAATGAAATTGATCAACTATTGGTATGAAATATGATGGAGGCCTCAGAATTTCATAAAAAAATACCATGTCAAATGCAAAAGTTTGAAAAAATATTTTTCCATCACTTGGCAAGAAGCCAAGAAAATTATGAGAAAATGTCCTACTTGTTCTTTATATAACCAAACCCCTCTACCTGCAGGAAGTAACCCAAAGGCTACTCAAAGAAATTAATTCTGGCAGATGGATGTGTTTCATTTTGTAGAATTTGGAAAATTAACATATGTACACCATACCATAGACACATATTCAGGATTTCATTGGGCAACTGCTTTGAGTTCTGAAAAGGCTGATTCTGTAATCACACATTTGTTAGACATTATAGCCATCATGGGTATACCTGTACAAATTAAGACTGACAATGTTCCAGCATATGTCTCTAGTAAAATGAAACAGTTTTTTTGCATATTACAATATAAAGCATATTGCAAGTATACCACACAATCATACAGGCCAAGTGTAGTAGAATATTTTATGGTTTGTTACTTTTTTTCATGTTGCATTTGTTTATCTCTGTGAATTTATGTTACTGTGCCTGTGTAAAACACCTGATGGTCTAATAAAGAACTGGCCAATAGCAAGGCAGGAGAAAGGATGAGCAGGACTGGCAGGCAGAGAATATAAATAGAAGGAGAAATCTGGGATGACGGTTCTAAGATCTAGGACCCAGAGAAGGGGAGGACTTCAGAGGTCAGCCACACAGCTACCCAGCAAGCCACAGAGTAAGAGTAAGATTTACAGAAGTTAGAGAACAGGAAAAGCCCAGAAGCAGAAGGTAGATGGGATAAGATAAGGAAAGCTGGCTAGAAACTAAGACAAGCTAAGGATAGACATTCATAAGAAAGAATAAGCCTCCATGTGTGATTCATTTGGGAGCAGGGTGGTGGGCCCCCCAAAAGACCAAAAACCAACTAACAATAGGCAAGAAGTCATAAAAAGATCAAATCAAACTCTAAAAGGTGTGCTTAATAAACAGAAATGTAATAAAGACCTCCAGAAATAGATGAGTAATGTTTTATTAACTTAAAGTTTCCTAAATGCTAATGAGAAAGGAACAACCGATGTGAAGAGACACTGGATAATAGAAAAAAAAAACTACTGAATTAAATCAGCCTGTATGCTTTAAAGATGTGTTGCTCTCAGAATGGAAACCAGGATATGTGTGACCTTTGGGAAAGGGTTTTGCTTTTGTTTCCACAGAAGAAGAAAATCTATGGATACCATCAAAATTGATAAAGATTAGATTGGAACACAAGAAACTTCTTCATTAGAAGAGGTAGTAATTCATTGAACAGTATGGCTGTTCAATCTAAACTAACCTATAAAACTAAAAATGCTTTTCATTTTATCAGATATAACTTGCCAAAAGGAACCTCCCCAAAGTTATGGTTGGGGCAGGGTTTTGTTTTTGTCTTTTCAGGAGAATGAAGGCATCCAGCTAAGGAATCTGAAGACCACTGGACAAATGAGTCGTGTGAAGGAAAAGGACAAATCATCCAGAAAAAAAAAGTGTCAAAAAAAGAGTAAATTGGCTTATTAGAATATCTCCAACAGGATAAAATTTCTTAAATCTTTTGTGAAAGTTTTGTTTGTTTTCATAAATGTTTCTGCTGTTCTCTACAGACATATAATGCAAATGGTCTTTTTGTAGCCCCAGTTCAATTGAAAATTAAAGCTTGGTTTGGAGTTGGAGTGTGGCTCTTTCCTTCCCTAAACCTAAGCATTCTTATTAAAGTAAAAGCTCAAATCTCTGTCTCATGTCACAAGAGCCGCCTCATGTAGGACAGAAGAAAAACAAAAATTTAGGGACTATTTTATTGCCACTCATCTCATAATCCTTTGGTATTATTTTGACTCTTTAACACTTTTCTTAAGGTATAAATATTACCTAAAAATTTATAAGACCTATCTATTTTAATCTTTTTGTCATGTTAATGGTCACAGAGTACTAACTAATTCTAGAAAAAGGCTTCAACTAGCTTCTTGTACATGATTTGGGGTTTGAGTGTCCATCAGGTAACTAGGAATTAAGTTTTTTTACTCTGGGTTTACATAAAAAGTATTGATCTTTTAACCTCTTTTTTTTTTTTTTTTGGTTTTTCAAGACAGGGTTTCTCTGTGTAGCTTTGTGCCTTACCTGGAACTCATTCTGTAGCCCAGGCTGGTCTCAAACTCACAGAGATCCGCCTGGCTCTGCCTCCCGAGTGCTGGGATTAAAGACATGCGCCACCACCACCAGATTCCTTTAACTTCTTTGAGATCTGCTGCATATGACATTTATAATGTTTAAGTTTTCTATAGTGAACCAAGTCCATTCTAACAGCAATCTTTGAAGTCTCCAAAAGCATGATGAAGTCTGGTTTGTGGTAATACCATTAAGTTGACAAACACCACCTAAAGAACAGCTTTGGACTACAAACTAACTGCTCAGTATAATTTCAAGGTGGCTAGCTGAAATGGTCCAGCCTCACAGACTATTCTAGCCAGGACTTGACATAAGTCCTGCATTTTCCCATTATGCAGAGACTGGACAGCAAATGATACAGCTAGCTCTCCCAAGACTTGATAATTATCCCAATTTTTTTCAGGGTCCCCTAAAGATGCTATTACCCCCAGACAGCAGGAAGTCATTTTAAGAACACAGTGCCCACATTCCTAACAAAGAGTATTGGGGTCTAGCCCCTTGATAGCCTTCTCCCATAGTTCCAGAAGAGACACTACCAGGGCGGATTAATTAATCTGAGGGATACTCAAATAAATCTATGAACACAAAACTCTTTAGTCCCTACACTTTATTCTTCTGTGTCAGTTCTCTCTCTACACAGCTCTATTCTGCTTTCTAATTTAGCTCCTTTCTTGCCTGATTTCTCTCTACATTTTTTTGCTGTTCCCCTTAAGTGCCATCTTAGTTTCTTCATCTAGTTCTGCCCCATCTAGGTTCTTATTGATCTAGTTTTTTCCCTTCTTAGCTCCTCTCCTGTCTCGTTCTTTCCTATCTTAGCTTTTCTCCCATATCCTTCCTTCTCATCTTTTTCCTCCTGCTCTTGCTCTTCCTCACCCTCCATCTTGTTCTCTAGTCCTCAGTCTAGTCCTCCACTCTAGTTCTCCTCAAGTCTCTGAGGTTTACAGTTATATACCCATGCAGTCGCAATGCTCTGGCTAAAGCAAGGCCACCACCCTTGAAATTCCAAAGTGTCAAAAGGAGGGGCAATAAGATCCACACAAGAGAGCAGTAATTGTCAGCCATCACCTGCAACCCAAAAGGGAAGTGGATAGTGGGGAATGAATCAACTGAGGGCTAAATTCGGTCAAAAGATCTGAGAAAGGGGATTTATGTGCTCAAACTATAGACTTAGAAGTGGTTAGATAAAGTGTTAGGCGTCTATCAGTGATGAGTGAAAATAAAACTGTCTTATTTTCTTTTGGCTCCTTATCTGTCCAAGCTATGTTGGCTGCCGCCATTTTCTGGCAGCTCGAAGGAGTGTGCTCGGTGACTGGGCAACCTGAGTCACAGCTTGATGTATCTGTAAGTAGAAACCCTTTAGTTCTGAGTTAATTGTTAAAGGTAGATCTAAAACTAGAGATAAGACTTTAGAAAGGGAAAGGTTAAGCTTAATTAGCACATTTGCCTGGCATGGGCAATTGCCAGTATAAATCTTTACCTTCTCTGACAGATAGTCGGTTCTTAAACAGTCTGGAAAATTTCTCAGATAAAATACTTTTGTCTGTCCAGAGGTGGTCCTGGGTGGTGCTGCTAATGAAGATAGGTACAGAAAGGCCTGAAATTAGGGTCTTGATTGTGTCTGTTTTTAGCACAGTTGGAAGAAGGTTGTCCAATCATTCCAATAGTAATGGGGAAATTGTGCCCAATGAATGATCAAACACACTGTTCTTAGAAAAAGAATAGAATGTAGAAGCTACCACAGCACATAAGAAATTCATTGCAGGAAAACATTTAATATACAAGAGCCAATATCACCAAGACTCCTTGAGCCTTGGCTTTATCCCCTGGAATGCCCTTGGCTTGTTTTAGATATTAGCTTGTCATAATCAGCTAAAATCCTACTTCATATTTCTGTGGTTCGTAGTGTATTCCCAAGAGGTGGGCTGGGTGGTTTTTGATTGTTCAGTGGGTTATAGATATTTGTCATTGTTTAGAGTGGTTGATTACAAGTTGTTATTATTGGTAATGGTCAGGAAAAAAGCTGAACAAAAGAGATTAGATTCAGTGTTCTAGTTTTGAAAAGAAAAAAGGGTAATATAGAAATGATAGGATAAAAGGGTAGCTTATTGAATCTACTCTGAAAATAAAAAGGGGGAAATAGATATGATAGGATAAAAGGTATATTGAATCTACTCTTAAATCAAAAAAGCAACAACTAGTTTTAAAGATTTTTACATTGATATGGATTTTTGTATATTGATACAAATTTGAGTTTATTTTTGTTAGAACATACTGTACATACATTCCTACTCTTGTTCAAGGTATTGTACCTATATAGCTCATTTAACAAATGTAATACAAATTTCTAGTCCTTGAAAGTTATTATTACAAACTATTTAGGATAATAAGGAAATGCAGGTTAGTAGTTAGCAACCTATTACAATTAAACTTGTAGTCATGTTAGGTATGCTTTCAGGGTCAAACAGATATGTTTTAGGTAGACAGGTCATCTTCAAACACTTCAGAGATCTACAGAATATGAATGTATGATGTTTTAATAACATAGGTTCTTTTTTATGGCAATGATATATGTTTGCTCCTGTCAGCACCAATCTGCATCAGAGATGATGATGGGCATCGAAGAAACTCCATATGGAGTTTACTCTTTTTGTGGCAAAAGTTAGCCACTGGGGGAGAAATTTCCCTTGCCTCAATTACTGACATTATGCTGTCCAAATTGGACAAGCAGGACACAAAAGAAAGTGACTCCCAAACTTTGCCAAGACAAGGCAGGAAAGCCCTTCTGAATATCCTGCTTCACAGAAAAGTCGAATAGACCTGTAGGCCAAATATGGATGCCCCAAAGATACAGAGGATCCTTGGGTGACTGTCCAGGCAGCCAGCTGTTTCTATCATTTCTCATATTCTTTGGAAGTTGCTTGCTTGCACTTCCTGCTTATTCAAGTAATGTTATTTCTTTCTCGAGACTCTGATGGAATGAAGACTAGATAGTTATAGTTTTCCTTGTTGACAAATTCAGAAAAGAAACTCGCTAAAGAGGTGTAAAGTGTATAGAGTTGAGAGACATCAAGAGATAGTTTTGAGTTGGTAAGGCAAATTAAGATAGAAGGTGAATTAGGTACAAACCTTTGGATTCACCAAGTTAAGATAGATAATGAGTATTTTCTCTAAATTTGTCAAATGTTAATGGACTAGACATTGTTGATTTAATTATTGCCTGTCAATATTTGTATATAGTTATTTTATTTATTGTATATAGTTTTTCTATGTTAGTTATAAGCTTCTCATTTTATTTTAAACAAAAGGGGGAAATGTTATATTTTGTTTGTGTTCTGACAAATAAAGCTTGCCTGAAGATCAGAGGGTAAAGCTAGCCACTAGTTAACCATAGAGATCTAGAGGTCTGTACAGGCAGCAGACAGGAAGTAATATGGCTGGGCAGAGAGAAAAAGTGATAAGGCAGTGGGGAGACAGGAACTTGCTTCTTTTTGGTTTGAGGAGCTGGAAAGGTAAGACAAGATTGTGGCTGCTCCTTTGCTTCTCTAATCTTTCAGTTTTTGCCCTGATATAAGACTAATTAGGATCACATTACAATGATGAGTGCATAAAAGGAGACTTATTTCTTTCTTTTTTTTTTTTTTTTTTTTTTTTGGTTTTTCGAGACAGGGTTTCTCTGTGTAGCTTTGCGCCTTTCCTGGAACTCACTTGGTAGCCCAGTCTGGCCTCGAACTCACAGAGATCCGCCTGCCTCTGCCTCCCAAGTGCTGGGACTAAAGGCGTGTGCCACCACCGCCCGGCTTGAGACTTATTTCTTGATGGAAGTATCTGGAAGAAAAGGGGTGGGTGCAGTTGTGGGTGGCTATACAACAACATTCTCATTAGGGAGGGTTTCCTTTCTCCATTTCCCCCAAAGGTTTCCATGAGTCTCTAGCCCTTCAGCCACAATGTGTAAATGGAGGCAGAGCTTTTTTGTCTCGACCATCTGGTCCCAAATAAACACAGAGAAGCTTATATTAATTACAAAATGCTTGACCAGTAGCTCAGGTTTATTATTAACTAGCTCTTACTTTTAATTTAACCCATTTCTATTAATCTATGTACTGAAATGTAGTCTGTGGCTTTACTGGTCCTATGGCATCTTGTTTCTTGGGCAGCTGGCTCTCAACTCTGCCCTCCTTCATCCCAGTCCCCAGTTGGATTGTCCTGTCTAGCTATTGGCCAAACAGCTTTATTATTAACCAATGAGTGTAATACAGAGTCACAGCATACAGAAGGATCATCCCACAGCAACATTGCCCTGAGGATATGAAAGAGATAAGGCACACATCTCTGTCCTTATGGGAGACTTGAGCTCCCAGGGTGATGTTGACACACAGTGGATGCTGGTCATACTGGAACACCCAGCAGCTAAAGATGCTCTCATCCATTATGGCATCTTCCTGCAATATGTGCTTTAGAGAGTGGCTTGAGGGAGCTCGGGGGTCAGGATCTTGTTCCCATTCTTGATCCAGATGAGTTGTACATTTTGGGGGTAGAAGCTATTTACATGGCAAGTCAGGTTCACTCTTTGTTGCCCGTGATCACGGATATCCGGGGGCTCCGTGTTGATCTTCAATGTTGGGAATAACTAGACAGAAACAATAAAGTGAACAGAGGTGAAATCTTGGTACTGTCTTATTTCCCTGTCCCAGGGTTAAATTTTTGTTTTAGATGGATTAGTTGATTGGTGAGGTAACAAGAATTCCAAGATGACCCTGAACTCACTATGTAGTTAGGGATGACCTTGAGTTCCTGATCCTTCTGCCTCCATTAAGCCATCCCTTCAGCCCCTCTTTTCTTTTTATATTCCAGCCAGTTGAATTTGTGCTGCCTATATACTCATGGGTTTGTGACAGTGGAGCATGCTTGACCTACGAGGGCCACACTCATAAAGAAACCTCACTGTTATTTCTTCAGAGACTACAATCTCTCAGGATTTCACAGCTAGCTGGCAGGGATCCATGAGGACCTCCATTTCATGCTAGAATGTCAAGTGGCTTGATATTGTGTAATTCATGTACAGGTGTTGTGAGTTCACAAGTGAAGGAATTCATTCTACTTTTTTTTTGTTATTTTGAGACTCATCCTACTTTTAAATAAACAACTTTGTATATGTTTCATGTAAGACAAATAGGGACAAGTATAAATGTTCATGAAACATAGTAGGAAACACATGGGCATCTTATGTGGTCTGAGTTTTATATTTTCCATATCATGACATATAATGGTAGGAGTTATTAAAGTGAATTGTCCTACAAGAAGAGGAACTGTATAATCACACCTATAACAGTGCCTGCCACAAGTAGCTGTTTATTATTTATTGGGTGAATATTAATTTACACAATGCTGAAGATTTCCCCTTTGTTGCCCACGTTTAGCAAAACCTGGACAGAAATTTGAGCCACAGTGAGGGAAGTGGCCATTGTGGCTCAGATCTCTGTCCATCTCCCAATACCACAGCCACAGAAAGTTTACCCTGTTGCCTGGGTGCTGATTTTCTGGAACCCCATAAGCCAGACTAGGGAGGAATTGAGATCACCCCCAGCTTGTAGCCACAGGGCTGGTCTCTAATGCACTGAGCCTTAGACTCCCCCTTCCTGAAGGGATCAACATGTTCAACAGACATTACTGCCACTCAGAGTCTACTCTACTACAGCCCTAGGACAACTTCTGGAAATGTAGAATGGATGCTGAGTCCCAGAAAGGCAGGTCCAGTGAACCTTGTGAGTGCAACCAGACACAAGGAAGATAGAACACATACTTTAAAACCCAACCCTTGGTCTCCACTCAACTGGGCTCCAAATGTTGCCTGGGCATTTCCTGTTGCTCAGAATCATATAATAGTCACCAAGCTACAGAAAAATGAACCCAAGACATAGCAGCCTGTTTCTCTGACTGATAGGGAAAAGCCCTCCCCTGGGTTTCTCACCATCCCTTACTCTGCTGTATTTGACTTCTCAGTTGGTCACTTGGACAGATGGTCTGTTTGTTGTTTGATGGCTTTGGTTTGTTTGTCGTAGTAGGAACTGATGTAATGATTTTATGTGTATTAAGTAATTATGCTGTTACCGAGATACAATGACAACCTTAGCTGATTTTATCTTTTTCCCCTATGAAAAATAATTTGACATGAAAGACACTGTGTATCCTGGGTGCATAGAAAAAATACCATAATAATAAGGAGACCCTTGGTGTCAGGTGTGTCCTCAGAAGTGATGATGAAGCAGGCCCAGCTTCTGTCCCCTCTCATACCACATCCCCCTCCCCCTCCCCATAGTGTCCACTCAGCTAATGTGAGAGAGGACTGAGTGGAATTACCAGCCTTAGAAGGAAAGCTTTATGGAAGTTTCTCCCTTTCTTCCAACTACCATCACTCAACTAAGCAGGGCACTCCAAGAAAGAGAACTCCCAGAGACCCAGGTGCTCCCAGGAGGAAGAAGTGGGTCCTCTCTCTTCTGGTACAGGTTTACTGGACTAGATCTTCATGCCCTGTTGATCAGGGGAAGAAAGGAGGAAGTGAGAAGAGGCAACCTAGTGGGGAAATAAAATGGAAAGAGAACAGCCTGCTTCCTCAGGGCAGAGTGAGGAGGAGTGAGGGGGGAGGAGGTGGAGAAGCCTGTGTAAAGGAAGAACATATTCTGGGGCACTGGCTCCCCACAAGAGGTCCCAGAAGCAAAGGTTCATCATGGACTCCAAGGTTGGAGCAGTTGAGCTGAGTCAGATAACCTAATCCAGGCAGAATGATAAAGGACACAGACACTTTAGGGATGAAGGTATGGGTCACTTCTCCAGGAAAAGAGCCAAGACTGACTAAGGTGCTTGCTGAGGGTGGAGGAAATGCAGAGTGGATAGTAGAGGAAGGTAATTACAAATATAACCTAAGACCACGTGATCAGTTGCAGACCTAGGATTATAATTGACATGAGTGTTTCTATCATATTTTGCTAAGAAAGTATTTGTACAGATATTTGTGTTTTCCTTCAATTTCTTTATCATGTAATGTAACATCAATTAAGAGAATATCAGTGATTCTCATGTTTAAATTTGAGATACTAAAAGATGTATCTCAGGAGACATTTCCCCCATTCTAAAACTTGTAATGCATTTGTAGTTGTATGAGGGATAGTTATATTAGACATAATTATGACCTGGTAAAACATATAATGCTTATCTTATTGTACATTGGATAGTTATACCATGTTAGTTATAGTTATTGTCTGGTTATTGTTATCATTTAGAAATTAAGCATGACATAAGGAGATAGATTGTGTGTCAACTTGACACGGGGTGGACTTGTGATCGTTCTTCTTGGTTGTCAACTTGAATACACCTGGAATTTACTTAAACCCAAGTGACTGAGTTCACCTGTGAGGGGTTTTCCTTAATTAAGGAATTGGGAGTGGGAAGACCATAATTTAATCCAGATCTTTTGATGTGGGAAGATTCACCTTTGATCTTGGCCACACCTTCTGCTGGCAGCCTCTATAAAGATATGGAAAACAGAGGCTTGCTCTGTTTGCCTGTTGCTCTCCCTGGCAAGTTCATTCCTTCACTTGTTTGGAGCCTACGTCTTCAGAATTCCAGCACATAATGAAGACCAGCTGAGGCATCCAGCCTCATGGACTGAACAATTACTGGATTCTTGACCCTTCTGTTGGTAAATAGAGTGTGTGCGTGTGTGTGTGTGTGTGTGTGTGTGTGTGTGTGTGTGTGTGTGTATCATCAATCTATCCATCAATCCATCAAACCATTCATATCTATCTATCTATCATCTATCTATCCATTTAATCTAAATTACCAAGGTGTGAACTATTTTACACAGTTGAGGAAACAAATGCATTTGATTATCTTGATTCACCAATTGTGAGAGGGTGACTCTGTATAGAAAACCTTTTACAATTTTTGGAAAAATAAGGAAAACAACAAATGAATAAAAATGCTGCTGAATATATTATAATATCTGACCCCAAATTATAGTACAAAGCTATAGTGATAAAGACTGGCATTAAAAATAGACAGGGAGATCAATAGAGAAGAATAGAAGGCCCAGGAATAAAAAGTAAAAGCTATGCTTGCTTAATTTTTGACAAAGGAAGCAAAATTGTACATTGGAAAAAGATAGTCTATTCAATGAATGATGCTGGCAAAACTTGATTTCTACCTGTAGAATTAAATTAGGTACTTATCTTTTATCTTGTAGAAAGATCAATTCAAAATAGATCAAAAACCTTAATTTAAAACCTGAGACTGAAATTTCCAGAAGAAAACATATTGGAGATCCTGGAGAGACAAGAACTTGTTGAGTAGACTGCTCACCACACAAGAACCAACCCCAAGTGTCAACAGTTGGGACTGGATGAACATAAAGGTTTTCTTCAGCAAAGGCAACAGTTGGCAGGCAAACAGGACAAAGAGTGGAGAAAATCTTTACCAGCTACACTTCAGACTCTGGACAAAGATCCAGAATTTATAAAGAACTGCATAATTTAAAAACCAACGAAACAAAACTGCCAATCAACAAATGGGCAGATGAACTAAATAGAAAGTTTTCAACAGAAGAGACACAAATGGCCAATATCTATTTATTAAAGTGTTACTATTTCTAGCCATTAGTAAAATGTAAATTAAAATTACTTGGAGATACCAACTCACTCCAGTGAGAGTGGCTGTCATCAACAAATCTGACAAAAATGTTGGAGGGGATGTGGAGAGAAAGGACCCTAGTCACTGTTGGCAGAGATACAAATTAATACAGCCATTGAGGAAATAAGTTTTGAGATTTCTCAAAAAAATCACAAATAGAACTACCGTGTGACCTAGGTATTTCATTCCTGGGTATGTACCAGACAACATCACACCCTCCCACAGAATTTTTTGCACCCATGGGTTATTGCTGGTTTATTCACTATAGCAAAGAATGGGAATCAACCTAGTTGTACATCAATAGTGAATGGATAATGAAAATTTGGAATGCAGACACATACACATGCATACAAACACACACACACACACACACACACACACACACACACACACACAAAACGTGCTCATGTACTTTTCAGCTTTGAAGAAAAATGTATTCATAAAAATTTGAAGGAAAATGAATGGACTTCTCATGTATAGTCTTAAGTGAGTCACAAATCTCAGATAGAAAAAGCCTGCATATCTTCTCTCATATATGGAGTCTAACAACAATATATGCATATATGTAAACAAAGTAGAAAAGAGAACAAGATAGAAGGAGAAGAGGAAGGACTGAATTCAGGTGATAGATATAAGTTATGAAATAGGATATAAAGTTAATTGTTTTACATCCACCCCTGTCACAGATTTTCTTTTATTATGATGGTAGACAAGTGTATAAAGTATATTCAGTAGTGAAAGTGTAAAGTCCACTAAAGCTCCAAAACTTCCATTCCAAAAGGATAGGCTAACTATGGAAAACTTCATTGAGCTCTCTAGATGTTGGGTCTGGTAAACTTGGTGTGTGGTTTTTTGTTAGTTTTTTATAATAAAGTTTGCTTGCAATTTTAGATATCAAACAAGAAATAAATGAAACAGTAAAAAGAATCAAGAAATCTGAGAGGTAGTTCTTTGAGAAGATAAAGATTGGCAGATCCATAAGCCAATTAACTGCAAGAATGGAGATAACAGAACTAGATATGAATGGGAAAACATTATAATAGACACCAAAAATATATAGAAGATCATAAAGGAATACCTTCAAAATTTATACTCCATTATGTCAGAAAATAAATAATTTTCTAGGTTCTTGCAGACCACCAGATATGAACCAAGAAGAGACCAGTAACTTAAATAGACCCATAACAAATGAGGAGATGGAAACAGCAACAACAATAAAAATAAAAAACTGATCAAAACAAAACAATCCAGGCCAAGACAGACTCACAGAAGAATTGTACCAGACTGTCAAAGATCTACCACAACACTTCCTAAATTATTTTCTAAAACAGAACCAGAAGTAACACTTCCAAGCTCTTTCTACCAAGCCAGTGTTTCTCTGTATACAAACTAGGCAAAGATACACCAATAAATAAAATTATTGGCCAATGTGCATGGAGAACATAGATGCAAAAATCCTCAACAAGCCGGGCGGTAGTGGCACATGCCTTTAATCCCAGCACTCGGGAGGCAGAGCCAGGCGGATCTCTGTGAGTTTGAGACCAGCCTGGGCTACCAAGTGAGTTCCAGGAAAGGCGCAAAGCTACACAGAGAAACCCTGTCTCAAAAAAAAAAAAAAAAAAAAACCTCAACAAACTAACTGCAAACTTTATATGGTTATGCATTTAAAAAACCATCCACCACTACCAAGTTGACTTTATCCTGGTGATGCAAGAATTAATTAGAAACTCAATGCATTTAATAAATCATATGGACATCAAGACAAAAATCATATGCCCATCTCTATAGATACCAAAAAGTTCTTTGACAAAAATTCACTATGTGTTCATAATATAAGTTGTAGAAGGATATCAGCAGACTCACATCAACAAAAATAAAAGCCACACGTGACAAACCCACAGTCAACATCATCTTAAATGGAGAAGAACGTGAAGCCATCCTGTTACAATCAGGAGTGACAAGGCTGGTCACTCTCCCCACTCTTGCAATAGTGTGCTTGGGGCACTAGCGAGAGTAATAAAGAGGGGGCACAAATAGAGTGGGGTTCAAGTCAGAGAAGCAGTTGAACTATCCCTATTTGCAGAAGATATGTAATGATGAAGTCCTTCTATGACTAATATGAGGGCATGTTGAATTTTGACCCTGCAGGATGACACTGGTCGATTCAACTGCAAAGTACACACATAAGCTCCAAGAGCTGGGGAGGGGACATGCAAAGAGGGACATACTTGATAAAGTCACAGGCCTGGACTCTCAGACATCACTGAAGTTTAAGTACTTGATTGAGGGAGCTGAACAGCATAGACAGATGAGACATTTCCAGAAAAGTAAACACCTTCCAACAGGATTTGAGAAGTGTTCTGTGACAAACCTAAGGTCTGTATTCTCAGGTGACAAAGAAAAGAAACACAGAAACGCCACAGTTCGTTTGTGATGTGACAGCTGCCTTGTAAGCCTAGTGCTCTGACTGTCACTCATGTCTTCCTCTGTCTGCTGCCTTCCAGCTCCCAAGTGTGAGACAGGAGGCAGTGGGAACACTGCTGTGCAGGAAGTGCTCTGTGGGTGATGTTCGGTTAGTGCTCTGTAGGTGACACTCTGTAGTGAGTGCTCTGAGGGCACCAACCACACAGAACAGGTGTGGAGTAGATGTGCACAGGAGTCAGGGCTCTGAGGAAAGGGATCTGGGAAAGCTGTGAAGGTGCAGCTCCAAAGATGTGCTAGAACCAAATAGAAGGAGCCTCAGTGTAAGAGAGGAAACGACCCCAGTGGACCTGTGCTGTCTGGAACTGTCAATGTGATGCTGCCATGGGTTCATCCTTCAGTGGGGGTCAGATATACTAAATGCAGGTGCAGGAGGAAAATAAGACAGAAGAAAAACCTAGTATGAATTATTAACAGGTCATAGTTATATAAGTATACATACATACAATGCATATATGACAATAATAAAGAGATTGTGAATTTTAGAAAATATGGGGCCCATGGGTGGAGCTAGGGGAAAGTGTGGAGTGGAGATGATGTAAACACTAGTCATGTAGACAATTCTCACAATAGCAATAATACAGAAAAACTATTAAAAATGATTCAACTTGCTTCCCATGAAAAAGCATTATTTTAGAGTTTGTCACCTAGATCTGTACATCCCATGGGTGGATATTGTTCTTATTCTTATGGGGCAATGAAAATAGAACCTAAAGAAATTTGAAGGCTTGTGGGATCATTACCTTTGAGAATTCTTACAGCAACCTGAAAAGGGCTGGTTCTACACAGGGCTAGACAGAAATCAAGGTGCCAGCCTGCTGTGAGAACGGGCTGTTGGGTTGCCTGGCACCTCCACTCTTTCTCAGGTAGCCACCTGCCCTGCAACACACTGCAGGGATCCCACCCGCTGCCTTACCCCTGGCTTGCCCATGCCCGACTATTATTCTGTCTCTCTGTGACTGTGCACCTGCACCAACACATCTGCTCAGAACAGTGGTTCCTTCTCCCAAGAGTGTGAAGCACATCTGGATCAAAGAAACAAGGAAGCTCTGGCTTGTAACGTCACAGTGCCCCCTTGTGGGAGAAATAGTATGATCTGGAAAGAGTGAAAAGGGGGAAAAAATAGAAGAAATTACAAGCAGGAGGGTGTGTGCATCGAAAAAAAGTAAAAGGAGCAGAGAGAAAAAAGTGATGGGGGATTTGTAACCACTTTGTTACAATCCTAGCTAAGGGAGTCAATAATTCTAGAGCTCTTCAAAGCTGCTTTCCAGAAACATCCAGCTGAATTCACTGTCTTGATTATTTGCCTTCCTGGAAATTATTTGGATCCTGGCTATCCTTATCCTTAGCAATTTCTTGCAACCAAGGGTTAAGAAGAAAAACTTGCAATATGATGAGTGCAGCAAAGGAGACTCAATTCTTTATGAATGTATCTGGAAGAAGGGGGTGCAGTTGGGCTTGGCTATGGAACAGCATTCTCAGTAGAAAGGGCTTCCTTTCTCAACTTTCTCCAAGGGTTTTCCTGGGTCTCTAGCCATTCAACCACAATGCCCTGAGGATATGAAGGAGACAAGGTGCATACCTCTGTCCTTATGGGAGGAGGCCTGTGCTCCCAGGATGATGTTGACCCACAGTAGAGGCTGGTCATACTGGAACACCCAGCAGCTAAAGATGCTCTCATCCGATATGGCATCTTCTTGCAATGTGTGCTTTAGAGAGTATGTCCCATCAGAGTTTCTGGTGGCTTGAGGTAGCTCAGGAGTCAGGATCTTGTTGTTATTCTTAGTCCAGGTGAGTTGCATGTTTTAGGGGTAGAAGTTGTTTACATGGCAAGTCAGGTTCACTCTTTGGTGCCCATGATCACGGATATCAGGGGGCTCCGTGGTGATCTTCAGTGTGGGGTTAACTAGATAGGAACAATAAGTGAACAGAGGTGAAATCTTGGTACTGTCTTATTTCCCTGTCCCCAGGTCTCTCAGTCATTTTGATAAAATTTGATTGAGTGGTTGATTGGTAGGGTCCCAAAAATTCCAAGAAGACCTTAAACTTTCTATACAACCAGGGATGACCTTGAGTTGCTGATCCTTCTGCCTCCAAGAAGTCATCTGTTCAGCCCTTCTTTTCTTTTTTTATAATCTAGTCAGTGGAATTTGTACTGCCTATATACTTGTGGGTTTGGGACACTGGAGCATGCTTGACCTATCAGGCCCATCCCATAAAGAAACCTCACTCATTACTTCTGAGACTACAAGCTGTCAGGAGTTCACAGCTAGATGGCAGGGGTCCATGAGGACCTCCATTTCATGCTAGAATGTCAAGTGGCTTGATCTTGTGCAGTTTTTGTACAGGTGCTGTGAGTTCACAAGTGAAGAGAGTTCACAAGTTCACTCTTTTTAAATACACAACTTTGTATATATTTCCTATAAGACAAATAGGGACAAGTATAAATATTCATTAAACACAGCTGGAAACACATGCGTGTCTAATCTGGTCACAGTTAAATATTTCATATCGTGACATCATGACATATAATTATAGGAATTATTAAAATGAATTGCCCCACAAGAACAGGAAATTTATAATTAGAACATCTACAACAGTGACTGACACACAGTAGCTGTTCATTGTTTATTGAGTGAATAATATTTTACACAATGTTGGAGATTTCCCAGAACTCAGAATTTTATACACAGAAGACAAGCACTCCACCACTGAAGTACATCCTCAGTTCTGTTTTTCACCTATTTTGTTTTATTTCACTAAGTTGTCCAGGCTGGCCTTGAACTCAGTCTTAACCCTTACAGGACTGGAACTAGCTATATCTTGCCTATTTCCCAAGGAGCTGAGATTACATGTCTTATGCCACAAGCTTCAGCTAATAATAAATACTTAGAAACTTTTAAACATTTGCAATGATATAAAAGGGACAAATATGTTTAGGGAGGGATGCTGGGTCCATACAACAGCAAGTCAAACATTCGTAAACAACTTAGTGTGTTAGGCATGCTTCTTGTTGTTCTAAAAGAACAGCTGTTTTAATCGTGAGAGGAAACTTACAAAGTAGGGGTTGGTTTTATTTCCATTTTTTAGGGAAACTGGGGCACAGAATATTTAAGACACATGGCCAGTATTCTGCAGCCACAAAATGATACAGTTAAGATCAAAGCCCAGCTGTCATGCCAGAGGAACCTTTACTTTTAATCCATATTCATGTGTTCAAGGCTGACAGTGATCAATTTTATTCCCCATTTGTAAAATGGGGCTTTGGGCCAAAACTCCATGATATCAGTGTGGCCCCACCACGTATATCAGTGATCACTCACCTAGGAGCACTTGAGAAAGATTGATGGTCATTTTTAGGGGCTCATCGAGGTCCCCATGGGTGACTTCACAGGTGATCTGAGAAAGGATATCTTGTTTGGCCAATGTCACTGATGACTTGCTTGTGACATAGTAAACGTCTCTGCTGATAGGCAGCCGCTATAGGGCAGAGACTGAAAGTTCATTATTGTCCTTAAACCAGTTAACACTGAGGTTCCTGGAGCTGAAAGGGCCAGCAGTGCAGGTAAAAGCCACGGAATTTGAAGTGGCTGTCCTCTGCTCTGGGCCCTTCAAAGAGATGAAAGGCTTTCCAGCTGAAAAAACAAAAACAAAATAAAACAAATAAAAACCAATTGTGAGTATCATCTCAGTGTTGGAGGAACCAGTATAGAACACTATGTGAACCCTACCAAGGCCTGTCCCATGAGTAATGAAAATTGTCCTTTCTCCTGAGGTCACTCTTTCGGAGATATAGAGCATTGGCTCACTCAAGTCAAAATGCAGTCCCCTGTCCCCATGCTCAAGGGAGAATATACTACCCATGATATCTGACTTTGAGGAGAATGTAAATTGGCCATAATGAACAAACAGTAAATAAAATATGACTACTACGGGGGAATGAAAGTCCTCAGGAAACTCAACATGTGCAGAGATAGAAAAGTGAGGAGTCACTCTAAAAGGGTGGTCACCAAGGACATTTTGAGTTAAACAAAAATTCTGTGTATAGTCATGGTGCATGAAGTTAATCCCTGCACCCAGGAAGCAGGCAGATCTCTGTGAGTTCTTGGCCAACCTGGTCTACAGAGAGAGTTCCAGGACAGCAAGGACTGTTACACAGAGAAACCCTGTCTCAAACAAACCAACAAAAGAAAACAAAAATAGGACAACTGAAGAATGAATAAAATCCATCTATGGAAGAGGACAAAGTAATGTCATATGGGCCTGAGGAGAGAGAGTGCACATGCTTGGGCACATGCTTGATTGACCATAAGACCCAGTTGAGGCAGCAAGACTTTAGGAGGCTTAAGAAAACAGGTCTACTACAAGACACAAAATTGCTTTCTACATGTGCAGACCTAATTCTACAGATTGCACAGTCTTTTCATGGTGGGTTTCAACAGTGAACAGATAATGCAAATTTGAGCTACAGACACATACATACATACATACATACATACACACACAAACAAACACTACATGGGCAAACTATTCAGCTTTGAAGAAAAATGTATTCACAAAATTAAAAGGATAATAAATGGACTTCTCGTGTATAATCTTAAATGAGATCACAAATCTCAGATAAAAAAACTGCATATCCCCTCTCATATTTGGAATCTAACAACAATATATACATAGATGTAAACAAAGTAGAAAAGAAAACAAGAATGACTAAAGGAAGAGGAAAGACTGAATGTAGGTGATGGATATGAGATATGAAATAGGATATGAAGTTAAATATTTAGTTACATCTCTGTCATGGGTTTTTTTTATTTGATGGTAGATAATTGTATAAAATACATTCATTGGTGAAAGTTTAAAGTCCACTGAAGTTAAACAACTTCCATTCCAAATGCATAGTCTAACTATAGAAAAGTTCATTGAGCTGTCCTGGTGTTGGGTCTGGTTAACTTTAGTGTGTAGCTGTTTTGTAAGATTTTTATAATTTAGTTTACTTACAATTTTTAGATATGAAAGAAGAAATAAATAAAACAGTACAAAGAATCAAGAAATCTGAGAGGTAGTGCTCTGAGAAGATAAAGATTGACAGCACCCTACCCAATGGACTGAAAGTAGGGAGAAAACTCAACAGAACCAGATATAAATGGGAAAACATTATAATGGACACCAAAGAGATTTAGAAGATCATAAAGGAATACCTTCAAAATCTATACACCATTATGTAAGAAAATAAATAAACAAATTTCTAGATTCTCCCAAACCATCAACCATAAACCAAGAAAAGATAAACAACTAAACTAGACCCATAAAAAGATAAGGAGATAGAAAAAGCAATAACAATACATATACAAATAAAAAACTGACCAAAACAAAACAATCCAGGCCAAGACGGAATCACAGCAGAATTGTACCAGACTGTCAAAGATCTCCCACAACACTTCCTAAATTATTGTTAAAATAGAAACAAGTAACACTTCTAGTATCTTTCTACAAAGCCAGTGTTATTCTATATACAAACCAGGCAAAGAAACAATAAAGAAAACTACAGGCCAGTTTCCACAGTGAACATAGATGCAAAAATCCTCAACAAACTAATTGCAAACTGAATATGGGTATGCAAATAAAAAACCATCCACCACTATCAATTTGACTGCTCCTGGAGATGCAATGGTTGATAAGTAACTCAGTTTATTAAATAAATGATATGGATGTCAAGACACAAATCATATGCTCATCTCTACAAATGACAAAAAGTTCTTTGACAAAAAATCACTGTTTCATAATATAAGTTGTAGAAGGACATCAGGAGACTCACATCAACAAAAATAAAGGCCCCATGTGACAAACCCACAGCCAACATCATCTTAAATGGAGAAGAACGTGAAGCCATCCTGTTACAATCAGGAGTGACAAGGCTGGTCACTCTCCCCACTCTTGCAATAGTGTGCTTGGGGCACTAGCAGGAGTAATAAAGAGGGGGCACAAATAGAGTGGGGCTCAAGTCAGGAAAGCAGTTGGACTATCCCTATTTGCAGAAGATATGTAATGATGAAGTCTTTATATGACTGATAGGAAGGTACGTTGAATTTTGTCAAAGGCCTTTTCAAAACATATTGGGATGAGCATGTGAATTTTCTCTTGAAGTCCATTTATATCATTTATTACATTTGTACATAACAGATCCCTAAGTTCCATCAGGAAGCTTCTAGAAATTGTCATCAATTTCAACACAGTGACAGAATAAAAAATCAACTAACAAAAATCTATATATGCCTTTCTATATACCCATAACAAAGCTGCCTCTGCATCTGAGATTTTAATATTGTCTTGCTTTCAGCTCAGCTCTGGGACAGGCACCATGTAAACTTGGAGTAATCACTGCAGAAGCTCAACTGTGCCCAGTGTTCAGATGCCACGCAGGAGCCAAGGAAGAGAAGCCTTGGCATAGATGAAACAAATTAAAAAGGGAACTGATTACCTGGAGTCACACAAAGAGGCACTGGCCACACTGATCCTGCAGTAGGACTCTGGTCCATTCTACTGCAAATTTCACACATAAGCTCCAAGAGCTGTGGAGGGGACATGCAGAGAGGGACATACTTGATAAAGTCACAGGCCTGGGCTCTCAGACATCACTGAAGTTTAAGTACTTGATTGAGGGAGCTGAACGGCATAGACAGATGAGACATTTCCAGAAAAGTAAACACCTTCCAACAGGATTTGAGAAGTGTTCTGTGACAAACCTAAGGTCTGTATTCTCAGGTGACAAAGAAGAGAAACACAGAAACGCCACAGTTCGTTTGTGATGTGACAGCTGCCTTGTAAGCCTAGTGCTCTGACTGTCACTCATGTCTTCCTCTGTCTGCTGCCTTCCAGCTCCCAAGTGTGAGACAGGAGGCAGTGGGAACACTGTTGTGCAGGAAGTGCTCTGTGGGTGATGTTCGGTTAGTGCTCTGTAGGTGACACTCTGTAGTGAGTGCTCTGAGGGCACCAACCACACAGAACAGGTGTGGAGTAGATGTGCACAGGAGTCAGGGCTCTGAGGAAAGGGATCTGGGAAAGCTGTGAAGGTGCAGCTCCAAAGATGTGCTAGAACCAAATAGAAGGAGCCTCAGTGTAAGAGAGGAAACCACCCCAGTGGACCTGTGCTGTCTGGAACTGTCAATGTGATGCTGCCATGGGTTCATCCTTCAGTGGGGGTCAGATATACTAAATGCAGGTGCAGGAGGAGAATAAGACAGAAAAGAAAAACCTAGTATGCATTATACATACATATTGACAATAAGGAAGATTGTGACGGAACGGGGGCCTAGGGAGTAGATGGGAGGAAAGTGTGGAGTGGAAATGATGTAAACACTAGTCATGTATACAATTCTCACAACATTATTATGATAGAAAAACTTTAATAAAAATGATGCAACTTGCTTCTCATGAAAAAGCATTATTTTGAAGTTTGTCACCCAAATCTGGACATCCTACTGGGTAAACATTATTCTCATTATTTAAATAGGATTTAAAAAAATCTGAAGGTTTGTGGGATCATTACCTTGGGAATTCTTAGAGCAACCAGAAAAGGGCTGGTTCTGCACAGGACTGGACAGAAATCAAGGTGCCAGCCTGCTGTGAGAACGGCTGTTGGGATGCCTGGCACCTCCACTCTTTCTCTGGTAGCCACCTGCCCTGCTGTACACTGCAGGGAGCCCACCCGCTGCCTTTCCCCTGGCTTGCCCATGCCCGACTATTATTCTGTCTCTCTGTGACTGTGCACCTGCACCAACACCTCTGCTCAGAACAGTGGTTCCTTCTCCCAGGAGTGTGAAGCACATCTGGATCAAAGAAACAAGGAAGCTCTGGCTTATAACGTCACAGTGCCCCCTTGTGGTATGTGTCTGGAGAGAGTGAAGTGGGGAAGAAATAGAAGAAATGACCACTAGGAGCATGTGTGCATAGAAAAAAACAACAGGGAGCAGAGAGAAGGGAGTACAGAGGGGATTTCCACCCACTTTGTGTGATCCTTTTTCCTAGCTAAGGGAGTCAATAATTCTAGAGCTCTTTAAAGTTGCTTTCCAGAAACATTCCAGCTGAATTCACTGTGTGATTAATTATGTTCCTGGAAATTATTTGGATCCTGGCTATCCTTATCCTTGCAACCAAGGGTTAAGAAGAAAAACTTGCAATATGATGAGTGTAGTAAAGGAGACTCATTTCTTTGTGGAAGTATCTGGAGGAAATGGGGTGAAGTTGGGCTTGGCTATGCAACAGCATTCTCAATAGGGAGGGCTTCCTTTCTCTGCTTTCAACCAGGGTTTCCCTGAGTCTCAGGCCAATCAATGACAATGTCTAAATGGAGGCGGAGCTCCTCTTTTCTGACCGTCTGGTCCCAAATAAACACACAGAAGCTTATATTAATCACTAAATGATCAGTCAGATGCTCATGCTTATTATTAAGTAATTCTTACCTTTAAATTAACCCATTTCTATTCAACTATGTATTGCCACATGGTCCATGGCTTTACCATTATCTGGCATCTTTCTCTTTAGGCAGCTGGTTCATGTCTCTCTGGACTCTGCACTGCTTCATCCCAGTACCCAGGTTGATTGTCCTGCCTAATTTTATCCTGCCTTGCTATTGGCCTAATAGCTTTAACCTATGATATATATATATATATATATATATGTATATATATATATATATATATATATATATATATATATATATACAACATACAGAAAGATCAACCCATAGCAGCAATGCCCTTAGGATACAAAGGAGACAAGGCACACACCTCTGCGCTTATGGGAGGCCTGTGCTCCCCGGGTGATGCTGATGCTCTGTGGATGCTGATCATACCGGTACATCAAGCAGCTAAAGATGCTCTCATCCGATATGGCTTCTACCTGCAACGTGTGCTTTAGAGAGTATGTCCCATCAGAGTTTCTGGTGGTCTGAGAGCGCTCAGAAGTCAGGATGTTGTGCCCATTCTTAGCCCAGGTGAGGTGCACGTTTTGGGGGTAGAAGTGGTTGACATGGCAAGTCAGGTTCACTCTTTGATGCGGATGATCACGGATCTCTGGGGACTCAGTGGTGATCTTCAGTGTGGGGCTAACTAGACAGGAACAATTAGTGAACAGAGGTGAAATCTTGGTACTGTCTTATTTTCCTGTCCCAGGGTTAAAATTTTGTTTTAGATTGATTGATTGGTAGGGTCCCAAGAATTCCACGATGACCTTGAACTCACTATGTAGCCAGAGATGACCTTGAGTTCCTGAACCTTCTGCCTCCACTAAGCCATCCCTCAGCCCTTCTTTTCTTTTCTTATAATCCAGCCAGTTGAATTTGAGCTGCCTATATATTCATGGGTTTGGGACAGTGGAGCATGCTCCACTACCAGGGCCACACCCATAAAGAAATCTCACTGTCATTCCTTCAGAGACTACAAGCTGTCAGGAGGTCACAACTAGAAGACAGGAGTCCATGAAGACCTCTATTTCATGCTGGAATGTCAAATGGCTTGATCTTGTGCAATTCTTGTACAGGTGCTGTGAGTTCCTAAGTGAATAGCGTTCACAAGTTCACTCTCTTTTTAAATAAACAACTTTGTATATGTTTCATGTATGACAAATAGGGAGAAGTATAAATATTCATGCAATGTAGCTGGAAACACATGGGTATCTAATCTGGTTAGAGTTAAATATTCCATATTTTGACATTGTGACATATAATTATAAGAATTATTAAAATGAATTGCCCCACAAGAACAGGCAATTTATAAGCACAACACCTACAACAGTGCCTGGCACACATTAGCTGCTCATTGTTTATTGGGTGAATAATATTTTACACAATGCCAGAGATTTTCTAGAAATCAGGATTTTGTGCATAGAACATAAGTACTCCAAGACTGAAGTACACCCTTAGCCCCATTTTTCACTTATTTTATTCTATTTCATTAAATTGTCCATGATGGCTTAGAACTCCATCTTAACTCTGACATGACTGGAACTTTTTATATCCCTGCCTATTCCCCAAGGAGCTTAGGTTACATGCTGTATATCACAATCTCCAGCTAATAATAAATATTTAGAAAATTTAAACATTAGCAGTGATATAAAAAGGACAAACATGTTTAGAGAGGCATGCTAGGTCCCTACAATAGCAAGTCAAACATTCGTAAACAACTTACAGTATATTAGGAATGCTTCTTGGTTTTTTAGAAGAACAACTGGTTTAAGTTTCAAAGGAGACTTCCAAAGTAGGTGTTGGTTTTATTCCTAATTTTTAAGGAAACTGGGGCACAGAATATTTAAGACACATGAGAAATGTTCTACAGCCTATAAAATGATAGAATTAAGATCAAAGCCCAGCTGTCTAGCACGTGGAACCTGTACTTTTAATCCATATTCATGTGTTCAAGGCTGACAGTGATCAATTTCTACTCCCCATTTGTAAAATGGGGCTTTGGGCCAAACCTCCATGATATCAGTGTGGCCCCACCACGTATATCAGTGATCACTCACCTAGGAGCACTTGAGAAAGACTGATGGTCATTTTTAGGGGCTCATCGAGGTCCCTGTGGGTGACTTCACAGGTGATCTGAGAAAGGATATCTTGTTTGGCCAATGTCACTGATGACTTGCTTGTGACATAGTAAACGTCTCTGCTGATAGGCAGCCGCTGTGGGACTGAGGCTGGAAGTTCATTGTTGTCCTTAAACCAGTTAACACTGAGGTTCCTGGAGCGGAAAAGGCCAGCGGTGCAGGTAAAAGGCACTGAATTTGAAGTGACTGTCCTCCTTTCTGGGCCCTTCAGAGAGATGAAAGGCTTCCCACCTATAAAAACAAAAACAAAATAAAAACAAAAACAAATAAAAACCAGTTGTGAGTACCTTCTCAGTGTTGGAGGAACCAATATACAACACTATGTGAACCCTACCAAGGCCTGTCCCATGAGTAATGAAAATTGTCCTTTCTACTGAGGTCACTCTTTCAGAGATATAGAGCAATATATATAAGGCTCACCAAGTCAAAATGCCTTCTCCTGTCCCTATGCTTGAGGGAGAATATACTACCTGTGATATCTGACTTTGAGGAGAATGCAAATGCACCATAATGAACAATCAGTAAATAAAATATGACTACTATGGGGGAATGAACATCCTCAGGAAACTCAACTTGTGCAGAGATAGAAAACTGAGGAGTCACTCTAAAAGGGTGGTCACCAAGGACATTTTGAGCTAAAACAAACAAACAAACAAAAGTGGGTATTAATGATCCATGACATTATTCCCAGCACTCAGGAGGCAGAGGCAGGCAGATCTCTGTGAGTCCAAGGCCAGCCTGTTCTACAGAGAGAGTTCCAGGGTTGTTACACAGAGAAACCCTGTCTCAAAAAACAAAAAAGACAAAACAAACAACAACAAATGTCATTTTGGGCTTGAGGAGAGAGAGTGCACATGCTTGGGCACATGCCAAAGAAATCGACCATATGACCCAGCTGTACAGCTATTTGGATGCTTCAGGCAGCAAGACTTTAGGAGGCTTAAGAAAACAGGTCTACTACAAGACTGCAACATTGATTTCTACATGTGCAGGCCTAATTCTGTAGCTTGTACAATCTTTTCCTGATGGATTTCTATGACTCACACCTACCCCTGCACTGTGCCCATTCTCACATGTTTAGTTCTTGACATGCAGCCTGTGCATCAAATTGCAGACTCAATTCCTCACACACACCACACACCGAACACTAGCTTCAGGCACATAACTCATTTACCCTTTTGTCTAGGGCATCCTCTTACCCCCAACTATCCAGTATTATGTCTACACTCACGGGCATGTGTCTGGACACTTACCTCACATTCAGCCACTGCATACTGAGTTCCCCTGACCCACACCAACCCTGCGTCCTCTCCACATTCCCAAACCTAATTCTACATGAGCTGATCATACACCAGATATTCCCAACCTGCCTCCATTTATTCAGTCCCCACACTAATCTAGTGTAACCTAGAATCTCACAATAGACACACAACCAAAGAAACAAGTCTACATGCCCAGGAAACCTCACAAAAAAACACACAAAAATATGAAAGGACAAGAAAGTATGCCCCTCTCTCCAAACCCACCAGCCCCACATAAATGCTCTCCAGGGTGAATCACATAGTTGAATCCCAGAACACAGAACTTAAAAGAACAATCACAAACTTTATCAAATAAATCATGAAACTTAAGGAAGACACAAAACCACAGCTCAATGAATTTGAAGAGGAAAACAATAAATGCACAAGAAAATATCTGCAGCTGAATGAAATGAGGAACAAAATCCAGAATTCAGTAAAGAGAGAAATATTGAAGAGAACTTAAGCTGTAACAAAGATAGAATTGAATAATCAATAACACAACTAGAAAACTCGGGGAAAGCCTTACAAATAGGATGGATCAAGTAGAAGATAAAATACCATGTCTTGGAGGTAAAATAGATGAATTAGAACACTCAATCAAATAATAATTATAAAATTTTAAAGCACATAAAAGGAACATTCAGAAACTAAGGAACAACATAAAAAGACCAACTCTTCTAATTATGGAAATAGATAAAAAAGAATCCCAAGTCACTGGCAAAGACCATATCATCAACAATATCATAGAAGAAAACTGTCCCTAACTAAGGAAAGGTTTAACCACATAGATACAAGAACACACAGTCCAACAAATAGACAAGACCAGAAACAAAACTCCCCATGTGTGTTATAGTTAAAACATTAAATATACTGAACAAAGAGAGGGCACAAAAAGCAAAAAGAGAAACATTCCTGACTCGCGTATGAAGGAAACCCCATCATATTAACTGCTCATTTCTCAGTGGAATTTAAAATTCAAAAGCCTGGAGCAATGCTCTTCAGCTTCTAAAGGACCACAAATGCCAATCTAGGGCATTTATTTATTACCCAGAAAATGCACTTGCCATTGGAAAAAAGCCTCTCTATCACAGAATAAGCTAAAATAATTCATGTCCATCAAAACAGCCCCGGAGAACACTGGGAGCAAGACTTCAACAGAAGAGAGAAATAAGCACCACCATGCGACTCTAGAGAGAGGACAAATGACCCCACAATTACCCCCTACCACGACCAGAACGGCTAAGATCAGGAAAAGAACTGACAACAAAGGCAGGTGAGGACGTGGGGAAAGGGAAACCCTCAGTCACTGGTGATGGAATTGCAAACTGTTCCTGTCCCTCAGAATCAGTGGAGAAAAGAACCCTGTGGGGGAATTCTCAAGAAGCTAAAAATAAATCTGCTCCATGACCAGCTCTACTGCTCTTTAGCATGTGCCTAAAGGATTCAACATCCTACCCCAAGAAAGAGTTAAACATGAGAAAGAGGAACAAGTACCAGTCCCAGGCCCCCAAACCATTAGCCTCAGCAGAATCATCATGTGACATTATCTGGGTCTAACAGAATATCCTGTGGCTATTCTAGGAAGAAAAGCAGCCCCGATGGAAAGTCCCCATGGCTGTACTCCCCCTCCCCAGTGCTGATCTTTAAACTAGCCAATTATGTATTGCCCTGAATGCTTTGCTAATTTTGTGGGTTTTGCCTTTAAAAGATGCCTACAATTATTGTTCGGGGCTCCTCTCATTGAATAGTGCAGAGGGCCCATTTGCGTAAACGATCAAAATAAAGCCTCTTGCTGATTGCATCAACTGGTCTGGAATCCAGGTTTCTGGGGTGCCCACATGAGAGGGTAGTGCCCTGAGTCTGGGGTCTATCACCCACAGATGCGTGCTCAACCAGGTTCAGTTTTGCTCTAGTCCCATAGTGAGGAGCTGAGAACAACCTAAAGATGGGAGCACATTCCATCCAAGGATGTTTCATTCAGCTGCAGGCAGCCAGGCCTGTGACAAAGCACTCACCCCTAACATAGGGTCTCTCCCCTGGAGTAAGAAAGGTTGCCCTTCTCCTGGGGACAGTGGTTTACTTGTCATGCTGTGTGCACCCCTACTGTGCTCAGACTGTGAGTTATATTCTAGGGTCCCAGTGACAAGAACCCTCCTTTCAAAATCAAATTGTAAGAGGAAGACAAGCAGTCCTGCAGTGACACAGGAGGACATGGTAGAGAGCTGTCCCAGGCTCTGATGCCTTCCCCGTGGCGCCTGAGGGGTTAGAAATCACGGCCAGGTACAGGGGCTCAATTCACCCACAACCCAACTCTGGGAGGAGAGGATTGTTTCCTCTGCTTCCTAGGGGAGCAGAGACTCAGAGAGATTTAGGAACTTGCTCCAAGTCACATAGTCTGTCAGTGACTAAGGAAGGTTTAGCAGGTCCGTCTGACATTGGATCCAGGATTCATTACTTGGGTTTATTCCTCTCTCTTTCCCTCCCTCCTTCCCTCCCTCTCTATCTCTGTCCCTCCCTCCCTCCCTCCCTCCCTTTCTCTCTCTCTCTCTCTCTCTCTCTCTCTCTCTCTCTCTCTCTCTCTCTCTCTCTCTCCTCTTTCTCTCCCCAGCTCACTGTCTCTATCTCTCTCTCTTTCTCTCCTCCTTCCTTCTCTCTTCCCCCTCCTCTCTCTCTATTCATATATATATTTCTAGACCTGTTAGCCATGAAGTCCAGAGTTGACATCACAGAACCCAGGCTCCTTCCTTGCCACCAGGCCCCCATCCCCCACCTCCATGTCACATGTTCTTCCTCTGATCCCTAAATCCCACTACCTCCCTGTCCCTAGAAAGGTCTGCAGTATGGAAAGGGTACAAGCAGCTCAGGAAAGTTGCCTGGGACTCAGCTCCTGTCGAGAACAGGATTTTGCCACCTCTGAGTGCTGCCCTGTGTGGTCTGAGGGTCTCCATGGCCAAGACTCACCTGTAAATGCCAGCAGAAGTGTTGGCAGAAGAGGCCCCAGGACCAGAGCCTTCCAAAGTGTAGAAGCCATGGTAAGAACGTGCTGGGTGACAAGCCCGGATGAAGCTCTTCATGAGCCCAGGAGCCTCTGGCTGCTCTCTTCCCAACCTCGGCTGTTTTGTATATCTTTGTTGCTCATTCTTAGCTTGGGCAGAAACTTGAGCCGCAGTGAGGGAAGTGGTCATTGTGGCTCAGATCTCTGTCCATCCCCCAATACCACAAGCACAGAAAGTTTACCCTGTTGCCTGGGTGCTGATTTTCTGGAACCCCATAAGCCAGACTAGGGAGGAACTGAACTCACCCCCACCTTGTAGCCACAGGGCTGGTCTCTAATGCACTGAGTCTTAGACTCCCCCTTCCTGAAGGGACCAACATGTTCAACAGACATTACTGCCACTCAGAGTCTACTCTACTACAGCCCTAGGACAACTTCTGGAAATGTAGAATGGATGCTGAGTCCCAGAAAGGTAGGTACAGTGAACCTTGAGTACAACCAGATATGATGAAGATAGAACACGTACTTTAAAACCCAACCCTTGGTCTCCACTCAACTGGGCTCCAAATGTTGCCTGGGCATTTCCTGTTGCTCAGAATCATATAATATTCATCAAGCTACAGAAAAATGAACCCAAGACACAGCAGTCTGTTTCTCTGACTGACAGGGAAAAGCCCTCCCCTGGGTTCCTCACCATCCCTTCCTCTGCTGTGTTTGACTTCTCAGTTGGTCACTTGGACAGATGGTCTGGTTTGTTGTTTGATGACTTTGGTTTGTTTGTCGTAGTAGGAACTGATGTAATGATTTTATGTGTATTAAGTAATTATGCTGTTACCGAGATACAACACCAACCTTAACTGATTTTTTCTTTTTCCCCTATGAAAAATAATCTGACATGAAAGACACTGTGTATCCTGGGTACATAGAAAAAACACAATAATAAGGAGACCCTTGATGTCAGGTGTGTCCTCAGAAGTGATGATGAAGCAGGCCCACCTTCTGTCTCCTCTTATACCACATCTCCCTCCCCCTCCCCATAGTGTCCACTCAACCAATGTGGGAGGGGACTGAGAGAATTATCGCCTGAGAGGGGAACCTTTATGGAAGTTTCTCCCTTTCTTCCAACTACCATCACTCAACTAAGCAGGGCACTCCAAGAAAGAGAACTCCCAGAGACCCAGGTGCTCCCAGGAGGAAGAAGTGGGTCCTCTCTCTTCTGGTACAGGTTTACTGGACTAGATCTTCATGCCCTGTTGATTAGGGGGAGAAGGAGGAAGTGGGAAGAGGCAACCTAATGGGGAAATAAAATGGAAAGAGAACAGCCTGCTTCCTCAGGGCAGAGTGATGGGGAGTGAGGGGGAGGGAGGGGGGGAAGCCTGTGTAAAGGAAGAAGGTATTCTGGGGCACTGGCTCCCCACAAGAGGTCCCAGAAGCAAAGATTCAGCATGGACTCCAAGGTTGGAGCAGTTGAGCTGAGTCAGATAACCTAATCCAAGCAGGATGACAAAGGACACAGACCCTTTAGGGATGAAGGTATGGGTCACTTCTCCAGGAAAAGAGCCAAGACTTGCCTATGTGCTTGCTAAGGGTCAAGGAAGTGCAGAATGGATAGTAGAGGAAGGTAATTACAAATACAACCTAAGGCCACGAGATCAGTTGCAGGCTTAGGATTATAATTGACATGAGTGTTTCTATCATATTTTGCTAAGAGAGTATTTGTACAGTTATTTGTGTTTTCCTTCAATTTCTTTATCATGTAATGTAACATCAATTAGAGAATTTCAGCTGGGTGGTGGTGGCACATGCCTTTAATCCCAGCACTCAGGAGGCAGAGTCAGGTAGATTTCTGTGAGTTCAAGGCCAGCCTAGGCTACAGAGCAAGATCCAAAACTACACAGAGAAACCCTGTCTCGAAAAACAAACAAAAAACCATAAAATACTCTTTTGGGCTGGAGAGATGGCTCAGAGTTTAAGAGCACTGACTGCTTTCCAGAGGTCCTGAGTTCAATTCCCAGCCACCACATGGTGGCTCACAACCATCTGTATTGGGATCTGGTGCCCTCTTCTGGCCTGTAGTCATACATGTTGTATATATAATAAAAATAAATAAATCTTAAAAAAAAAAAAAAGAGAGAGAGAGAGAGAATATCAGTGGTTCTCATGTTTAAATTTGAGATACTAAAAGAATGTCTCTCAGGAGACATTTTTCCCATTCTAAAATTTGTAATGCATTTGCAGTTGTATGAGGGATAGTTATATTAGACATAATTATGACCTGGTTGTAGATGTAACCATCTTATTAAAATAGAAATACAGAGCCAAATGCAGAGTTGAAAGCCCAGGAGGTCAGAGCAATAGCTAAGAGCTAAAAACCCTTTCTTACCCTTCACTGCCTCTGCTGTCCTTCCCCTCAGAAAGAGGCCTACTTCCTGTGTGTCTGTCTTTTTATTGACTTTCTGTTCTGCCTTCTCATTGATTGTAAACCCAACCACATGACCTCCTCATCACTGCCTGTCTATACAGACCTCCAGGTCTTCTATGGTTGGTATTGAGATTAAAGGCGTGTGTCTCTATGCTGGCTATATCCTTGAACACACAGAGATCCACATAGCTCTGCCTCCCAAGTGCTGGGACTAAAGGCGTGCACCACCACTGCCCGGCTTCTGCTATGGCTTGCTATTAGCTCTGACTCCGGGGCAACTTTATTTATTAACATACAAATAAAATCACATTTCAGTACAAATAAAATATCACTATACCTGGTAAAAACATATAATGCTTATCTTATTATACATGGAATAGTTATACCATGTTAGTTATAGTTATTGTCTGGTTATTGTTATCATTTAGAAATTAAGCATGACATAAGGAGATAGATTGTGTGTCAACTTGACACAGGGTGGACTTGTGATCGTTATTCTTGGTTGTCAACTTGAATACACCTGGAATTTACTTAAACCCAAGTGACTGAATTCACCTGTGAGGGGTTTTCCTTAATTAAATAATTTGAAGTCAGAAGACCCACTTTTTTTTTTTTCCAAGACAGGGTTTCTCTGTGTAGCTTTGATGCCTTTCCTGGAACTTGCTTTGGAGACCAGGCTGGCCTCGAACTCACAGAGATCCACCTGCCTCTGCCTCCTGAGTGCTGGGATTAAAGACGTGTGCCACCACCGCCCAGCTCAGAAGACCCACTTTTAATCTTGTTCTTTTGATGTGGGAAGACCCACCTTTGATCTTGGCCATACCTTCTGCTGGCAGCCTCCATAACGATGTGGAAGAAGGAGGCATGCTCTCTTTGCTTCCTTGCTCCCACTGGCAAGTCCATTAGGCTTGGAGCCTACTTCTTCAGAGTTCCAGCACCCAATGAAGACCAGCTGAGGTATCCAGTCTTTTGGGCTGAACAATTACTGGATTCTTGAACCTTCTGTTGGTAGACAGAATGTGTGTGGTGTGTGTGTGTGTGTGTGTGTGTGTGTGTGTGTGTGTGGTTGTGTGTATCCATCATCTCTCTCTCTCTCTCTCTCTCTCTCTCTCTCTCTCTCTCTCTCTCTCTCTCTCATAGCATGAATCTTAAAAGTTCTTATTAATAAAAACAAACTCAGAGCCATGTATTGGGGTGAATGCTGGAAGATCAGAGAAGCAGAACAAGCTACAGCCACCTCACCTTGCCAATTCCTCGGCTGATTCTGTTTCCTCAAACTGGATGCCTCTCAGTTGAACTGTGCTGATCAAAGTCTAAAAGCTTAACCAGCCTAGTTCCTGGTTTTCACGCCTTATATACCTTTCTGCTTTCTGCCCTTACTTCCTGGGATTAAAGGCTCACTTCTTGGGATTAAAGGCATGTGCCACCATGCCTGGCTGTTTCCTATGTGGCCTTGAACTCACAGAGATTCAGACAGATTTCTGCCTCTGGAATGCTAGGATTAAAGGCATGAGTGCCACCATTTTCTAGCCTTTGTATCTAGTGGCTGTTCTGTTCTCTGACCTCAGATAAGTTTATTAGGGTGCACAATATTTTGGGGAACACAATACTATCACACTCTATCTCTATCTATCTATCTGTTTGTCTATCTGTCTGTCTGTCTATCTGCCTGTCTATCTATCTAAAAGCCCATGGCGTGAACTATTTTACAAACTTAAGGAGACAAAAGCATTTGATTATCCTGATTCACCAGTTGTGAGAGGGACAGACTTGGTGACTTTGTATAGAAAACTTCTGACAATTTGTGGGAAAAAAAGGAAAATCAACTCACTCCAGAAAGGGAACTCAGGACAGGCTGAAGTCACGAGTCTACCAATGCCCAATGTGGTGCACTAATGAGGTTTTATTGGGATTACTAGCCTGAGTATGGATGAGGGTTACTTACAGGGAACGGGGATAATGCAAAAGCAGCTGCATCACTAGGAAGCCCACTGGACATGGGTGATGACTCCCAGAACCCTGCAACCCCGGAGCTGCTGTGCAGCTTGCAGGCTGCTCTACAGTCCAGAAGTCTCTCTCCAGGAACTGTCACTCCTGTTTACACCATTGGGGAAGTGTTGTGTTTGTTTGTGTGTTTGTTTGTTTTTGACTGTTTTGGGGGGGCACCACCCAGCTCCCAAATAAATCACACATAGAGGCTTATTCTTACTCATGAATGCTTGGCCTTAGCTTGGCTTGTTTCTAGCCAGCTTTCCTTAACTTAAATTATCCTGTCTACCTTTGACCTCTGGGCTTTTCCTATTCTCTTACTTCTGTAAATCTTACTCTTATTCCATGGCTTGCTGTGTAGCTGGGTGGCTGGCTCCTGAAGTCCTCCTCCTTCTCTGGCTACTTCTCTTTCCTCCCAGTCCCACCTATCCTTTCTCCTGACTTCCTGTTCAGCTCTTTATTAGACCATCAGGTGTTTTGGACAGGAACAGTAATGCAGCTTCACAGAGTTAAACAAAGACAGCATAAACAAAAGTAACACACCTTAAAATAATAGTCTACAACAGGGAAGGGACTCCAAGAATCTTAGTCTCAGGCAAGACCTTGGTTTCTCTCCTGTTTATGGCTAGAGAGTCTCCCTTCCCCTCCTGGAGGAAATATTCCTTTGTAGGGAATGCTGCAATTCCAGGAAATATATCGTAAAACACAGGGACAAGGCTCCCCAAAGCACACCACAACCAAGGCCCAGGAACAAGACATCATTTCTGTGACCCTCAAAGTTCTTCGGGAGAATTCCTGAGTACTCCAGTATTTTTGTGAACCTGACATAGAACTCAGGTACAGTTTCTCCAGGCTTTATTTTACATTGTTGTATTATTTTGGCCTAGTCAGTAGTTTGTGGGAATGATTTTGGTATCAGATCAGAAAGATGATGTCTTAACCCACTGCTAGCATTTTTAGCATCTGCATCTATTTTACAATAGGGAGTGTGGGGTGGGGGATGGGGGTGGGGGTGGGAGGGTAGTGGGTAGGGGAGGTGTAGTGGTATTTGCTCCACCCAGGACCTTGGGCTATATGCCTGAACCAGGCGGTGCTTCTTGCATCAGAGGTCACCCACAACAGCAGGAAGCACTACCTCCTTCAGGTGCGCGTGCGTGCGTGCGTGCGTGCGTGTGTGTGCATGTGCATGTGCGTGTGTGTAGCCCAAGGTCCTGGGCAGAGCAAATGCCACTAAGTGGGAGGGGTTCCACTCGGTCAAGCAACGCCATTCTTCTGCCTTACTCCTTGAAAGTAATAATTGGATAAATTGACATAGGCTGGAAAACCTTGGTCCATGTGCTAATAGAATAACATGAAATTCTTTACCAAATCCTAGCACTTCCTCATATGGGTGGGAGGCGCCCGTAATCAAAGATTTCAGCTCCCTTTTGTCCAGGGAGTACAGACAATATCTGAGTGCCTCTCCCTCTCAGCTTTAGTTTTAAGGGAGCTGTAAGAATATTTCCCTTCTGCTATAGAAATTTGTTCCTCTTGAGAATGGCAGGAGTCTCTCTGGGCTAGGGAGAGAGTAGGAGGGAAGGCTGGCACAGGAGGAAAAAGCTGAAGTTCTGTTGGAGGGGATGAGGGGGCAGAGGGATAGATGGCAGCAGAGGGCTGAGACATGTTATGTACTTCAGTGTTTATCTTTACTTTTCACAGGCTAAGATTTTCTTTCTGGTCTCCTGTTCCTCAAATACCTTTCTTTAATTCTGATACTGTTTTTGTTGTGGGATATCCACCAGAGACAGCTGCTCCAACATGGGTTTAAGCCGAAAGAAAGTCTTTATTAGCTGGCTGGCGACTACACTGAGTGTTCAGGATCCCAGTGTAGCCTGAGCCTTCCTTGGGGTGAGCTTTTAATCACAAAAATCATGTCCTGGGCTGACATACTTCAGTCAACAAGAACAGTTAGCCAGAAGCGGAACTACAGCAGCCACAATGCAAGGGTAATACATTTACAGACTGTCCCAGGACTATGGACTTGATGGGTTAGGTCTTTGTTTTTGTTATGCCAATGGTGCTGTCTACATGTTGAGTTTTATGGCCTGAATGGTACTTCCATCATGGAGTCAGTTGTGCTAAGCTTTGGGGCCTACTGAGGTCTGGGGCCCTGTTACATTTTAAAAATATTTTCTATTCATTTTCTGTAAATTAATAATTTTATTGTTTCTTATCTTAGATCAGTGGTTCCAACCTTCCTAATGCTATGACCCTTTAATACAGTTTCTCATGTTGTGGTGACCCCAACCATAAAATTATTTTTGTTGTTACTTCATAACTGTAATTTTGCAACTGTTATGAATCGTAATGTAAATATCTGTGTTTTCTGATGGTCTTAGGTGACCCCTGTGAAAGGGTCCTTAAATATCAAGGGGTCACAACCCACAGGCTGAGAACCTGTATCTTAGAAGCTTTTAAAATAGTCTACTCATTCATTGTCTTTTGTTTTAATATCTAAGAAAAAGTTTTATGTGCAGAAACACCAGTTTAGGAATATTAAACATTTCCCACTGAGGGAAACTTAAAGCCAGGTTATCACTAATTACATCTCCCTATTATTTTCCAAATACTTGCAAGTTGAAAGTCTGTAATTATACATAAAGCTGCCTGGAGTACCAGATAGCAGTTTATCTCCAAGCATTCACTCATTTTGGGAAACCTTGTTTTATACATATGCTTTTGTTTTCTTCTGAAAATTTGACTGTCAATTCTGGCTAGGGTATATGTGTTTTAGGTCAGTCTTACCTGCTACTTTTGGGATTGACTTTCTCCCACCCCCCAGCCTTCCCCCCCAACCCACCCACCCCCATTTCCACCTCCTCCAAAGCAAGGTCTCCCATGGGGAGTCAGCAGAGCCTGCTACATTCAGTTGAGGCAGGTCCAAGCCCCTCCTCCCTGCACTGAGGCTGTGCAAAGTGCCTCACCATAGGCACTAGGTTCCAAAAAGCCAGCTCATGTACTAGGGACATGGTATGTACTCACTCATAAGTGGATACCAGATATAAAGCAAAGGATAACCAGACTGCAACGCACAGCTCCAAGGACGCTAGCTAGTAAGGAGGACCCTAGGAAAGACACAAGGATTGCCCAGTGATGGAGAAATGGATGAGATCTACAGGAGCAAACTGGGGGTGGGGGAAATTGAGGGCAAGGGTTAGGGGAAAGAGAGTTTAGGGGAGCAGGAGGTTTGAGCTGGATCAGGAATAGAGTGGGAGAACAAGAACAGAGATACCATGATAAATGAAAACATCATGGGAATAGGGAGAAACAGAGTGCTAGGGAGGTCTCCAGGAATCCACAAAGGTGGCTCCACTATAGACTACTGGTAATGGTTGAGAGGGTGCCTGAGCTGACCTACTCTGGTGATTGAATGGCTGAAAACCCTGTCATCACAGAACCCGCATCCAGTGACTGATGGAAGCAGATGCAGAGATCCATGGCTGGTTCCCAGGTGGAGTTCCAGGAGTCCAGTCTATAATACTCTTACTTTGCTGTGTATTTATGTGGTTTAGGAATCAGGGTAAATAACTAAATACCTGTAGCCTCGTAAAACGAATTGGGCAATGTTCCTTCTGTTACTTTCTTTTTTTCAGTAATTTGAGGAATATTGGGAATAACTTTTTTTTGAAAGCCTGGTGGAATTCTGGTCTTGGTCTTTTTTTGGTTGGGAGACTTAATTACTGCTTCTAGTTTACTAGGCACTATAGATCTGTTTAAATTACTTATTTGATCTTGATTTAACTTTGGTAGCTAATCTATATCAAGAAAATTATTCATTTTATATTTTCCAACTTGGTGAAGTACAGGTTTTTAAAGTATTTCCTTATGATTCTCTGGATTTTCCCCATGTCTGTTTTTATGTTTCCCTTTTTGTCTCTAATTTTGTTAATGTGGCTTTTCTCTCTCCACCTTTTAGTTAAATTGGCCAAGGGTTTGTCAATATTATTGATTTTTCTCAAAGAACCAACTCTTTGTTTCATTTATTCTTTGTATTGTTTTTTTCTGTTTGTTTGTTTCTGTTTTATTGATTTCAACCCTGAGTTTGATTATTTCTTGCCGTCTATTTTTTTTTTTTGGAATGTTATTACTTCATTTTTTTTCTAGAGATTTCAGGTGTGCTGTTAAGTTACTAATATGAGATCTCTCCATTTTTTTAATGTAGACATATATGAACTTGAATCTCAGAACTGCTTTCATTGTGTACCATAAGTTCGGGTACATTGATTTTTCATTTTCATTCAGTTCCAGAAAGTTTTTAATTTCTTTCCTGACCCATTTTTTATTCAGCACTGAGTTGTTCCATTTCCATGAGTTTGTAGGTTTTCTGTTGTTTTTGTTGTTGTTGAAATCCAGCTTTAATCTGTGCTGGTCAGATAGGATACAGAGTGTTATTTCAATTTTCTTGTATCTGTTGAGAATCGCTTTGTGTTCAAGTATGTGGTCAGTTTTGGAGAATGTTCCATGAGCTGTTGAGGATATATATATATATATATATATATATATATATATATATATATATATATATATATATATATATATATTTGTATTTGGGTGAAATGTTCTGTAAATATTTGTTAGGTCCATTTGGTTTATGATATCAGTTAGCTCCAGCATTTCTCTATTAGTTTTTTGTCTGGATGACCTGTCTATTGCTGTGAGTGGAGTATTAAAGTCTTACACTATCTGTGTGTGTGCTCAATATGCGATTTAAGCCCTAGTAATGTTTCTTATATGACCTTGAGTGTTCTTGGGTTTGGTGCATAGATGTTAAGGATTGCAATGTCATCTTGGTAGATTTTTCTCTTTGATGAGTATGTAATGTCCTTTCCTATCTCTTCTGATGAAGGTTTTTTTTTTTACGTTTCTTTTGTCAGATATTAAAATGGCTACACCAGTTTGCTTCTTAGGTCTGTTAGCTTTGAATATGTTTTTCCATCCTTTTACCCTGATGTATGTCTGTGTGTTTCTTGGACACAGCCAAAGGTTTTTAAATTTATTCAGTTAGTCTGTGTCTTTTTATTAGGGAATTGAGACCATAGATGTTGAGTGATATCAATGAGCAGTGTTTGTTGATTCTGTTGTTTTGTTGTGGTAGTGTGGGTTCTCCCCAACTTCCTTTAATTTGATGGTCTGATTTTATTTATTCCTTGTGTTGTCTTGGGTGTGGTTAGCCACTTCAGGTTGAAGTTTTTCTTCTAGTGCCTCCTGGAGGGCTGTACTTGTAGATAGTTATTGCTTAAATTTGGTTTTATCGTGGAATGTAATTTTAAAGGGATCCACAGTTGAGAGACTTTGAACTTTTAAAGAGATTTGGAATTTTACGAAGTCTTTGGATTTTAAAAGAGACTGAATATTTTAAAGAGACTGAATTTTTAAGAGTTTGAATTTTTAAAGACTGTGGGACTTTTAAAATTTGGGATGTTTATATTGCAATGTGGATATTAGTGTGTGATCTTGGAAATGAACAAGAAAGGGAGGTTGTGTCTGAACAGTGAATTGTTTGTGAGTTGGGCTGACAAAGGAGCCATTGGCTTGTTAGTTTTATGTCAACTCCACACAAGCTAAGGTTGTTGAAAAGGAAGGAAGCACATTTGTGAAAACATCTCCTTAAGACTGGGCTGTAGGCAAGCCTGTACAGAATTTTCTTAATTCGTGATTGGTGTGGAAGGACCCAGCCCATTGTGTGTTGGGCCAGCCCTGGGCTTGTGATCCTGGTTCTATTAAAAGGTTGGCTGTTCATGCCATGAAGAGAAAGCCAATAAGCACCACCCCTCCATAGCCCTGGCCTCCAGGCTCCTGCCCTGCTCGAGTTCCCCGTCCTGATTTCTTCAAGGGTGAACAGGGATGTGGAAGCATAAGCCAAATAAACCCTTTCCTCCCCAAGTGGCTTTGGTCATAGTATTTCATTACAGCAATAGTAACCTTAACTAAGACAAGACTTTAGGATGGTATGTTTAATAATTAAAGTTTATTAAAATTCCTAAGATGATAATGATCTATTCATGGTAACAAAAAACAAACTTGAAAAATTGGTAGGTTTTTAAGAGCTAGGTATGCTGCCACACACCTTTAATCCCAGCACTTGGGAAACAGAGGCAGGCAGATCTCTACAAGTTCCAGGCCAGCCTGGTCTACAGAGCAAGTTCCAGGACAGTCAGGGCAACACAGAGAAACCCTGTCTTGAAAAACAAACAAAAAATGTGTTTAATCCAGATAATCACTCAAGTTTTTTATTCCTTTGTTAAACTTTAGCCACTTGGGAAACCTGCCTGAGCCATAACAAAGCCAAAACATACTTCTTTATAACTCTTTGGATTGTTTTATTTAGACATTATTAACTACTATACAGAGTTTAAAGCATAAGACTGGTAATGCCATCCTGCTGTGGGATATCTTTCTGTATGCTGTGAATATGTGTGGCTCCCACTGGATAATAAATAAAGCTGTTTTGGCCTATGACAAGAAAGCTTACAGCCAGGTGGGAAATCCAAGCAGAGATACAGAGAGAAGAAGGGTGGAGTTGGGAGAGATGCCAGATCACTTCCAAAGGAACAACAAGATACCAGCAGACCCATAACACCATGGCCATGTGGCAATGATGTAGATGTAACCAACCGTCTTATTAAATAAGAAACACAGAGAAAAAGAGAAAGCCGAGAGGTCAGAGCTCAGAGCTAAAATCTTACCCTTCCTCCTGTGGTGCTCCTAGCTTCCCGAAAGAGACCTATTTCCTGTGTGTATGTCTTTAAATAGTCTTTCTGTTCTGCCTTCTCATTGGTTGTAAACCCAAACACATGACTGCCTCGTCACTGCCTGTAAGTACAGCCCTCTAGGTCTTAAAGGCGTATGTCTCCAATGCTGGCTGTATCCCTGAACACACAGAGATATATGGTATTAAAGGCATGCGCCGCTGCCGCCACCACCACCACCACGCTCTTTCTATGGCTCTAATAGCTCTGACCCCCAGGCAACTTTATTTATTAACATTAAAATCACATTTCAGTACAAATAGAATACCACCATACAACATATAGATTAGTAGAAATGGGTTAGTTTAAGATGAAAGGGCTAGCTAGCAAGAAGCTGAAGCCATAGGCCATGCAGTTTGTAATTAATATATGCCTCTAAGCAGTTATTTTATAAGCAGCTGTGGGACCAAGGATGGGAGAAATTTGTCCAGACCTTGGGGCCGGGTGGGACCAGAGAAACTTCCCACTACCCCATCCTTCTGGGTGTTTAACAAATCTTGAAGGCTACACAAATGGGGAAGAGGGTCAAAGAGGACACCCAATATTTGGGCCCTTGAGATCCATGGTGAGCCAGGACCCTGGGGACAATGAAACCCCCCTGATAAGTTGCCCATCTTTTTGATCAGAGAAGCCATTGGGTCTACAGAGATTAAACTCAAGCCAAAGGGCATCTTACAAGAAAGAAAATCACCAGAGCCCTCAAGTTATATGTGATACAGTAGAGAAGCTGTAATATATGGGGTCTACACCAGTGCTAAACATGTATGTGAGGGACATGCAACTTCCCACTGAAAAGAGGGTTATAAAAACTAAAATAAATACAGATGGCAATGGGCTAGGTCTTCGGCTAGACAACGGCCTTCCCCCTCCTAGCTGCTACTGCTGATAATGTGGGTAAAATTATCTGTCTCCTGCTACATGCAAAAGGGAAACATTGCTACTGCCTGGGGCAACCACAGAGCAGATGGAGAAACAGAACTAGTGACTTCCCCAACATAGGGGTGGGGGTGGGGGTAGGGGATGGGGGGTGGGGAAGAACCGACATTTCTGACAAGCTGCATTAATTTACAGCCTATTGAGTGAATGGGACCCCAATTACAACAAGAAATGGCTGTTTAAGACTGAAAATGGGGACTATTGAACATCTAAAGATGGAAAGATGGCCATCCCTGAGGCCATTGCCCTTGCATTTGTTCAATAGCTCCGTTAGGGGACTTATGTCAGCCAGGCAGTTCTCCAAACTACATTGGACTGACACTTTTATGTTCCCTGGCTTGCCAGAATACCCGACGAACTCGTAAACAGTGTAACCCTGTGCCCGGAATAACTCCTGACAGTGACTTAGTGCCCTCCCCAAATACAGAATTTTAGAAAAGCCCAATTTAAAAAAAATTGTTGTTGACTTTACAGAACTTCCCCAAATCAGGACTTACAAATGCTTACTTTGTACTTTCTCTGGCTGGATAAAAGTCTTTTCTACTCACACAGAAAAGACGTATGTGGTAGCCCAGCTTCTAGAAGAAAAGGTCCCTCGGTTTGCAATTCCTATTATTATAGGGTCAGACAATGGGCCAGGACTTAGGGCAAACCCTACAATACCTTATTATATAAAGGACATAATGCTGATAGAGTTCACTTTGGTTTTACTTTTGCTAAGTATGCTGATAAGAATTAGATATGAAGAACTAAATACTTTGATAAAATGGATTAAATTTAAAATGCATGATGCTTGCACATCAGGACATCCCCAGGCTAAAATAGTACTCCTTCCTTGGATGGGACACAGACTCCACTGGAATAATTGCATGATGGGTGTTGCATGTTACAGAATAAGAGCACAGGGAAACAAGGCTTGCCAGAACCTGTTGCTCCTGTTCCCAACTGCACAGGCAGGGCCACTAAACCCCTCCTTGCCAACGGAGGTGAGCTACTCCTCAAGTCTCAAAACATTCTTTTGCCTAATGGGGGATTTTGGAGCCAGTTCCCACACTGTGAACATCTCAAATGAGGGAAGGGCAGATGATATGGATTCTGGATTCATCCCACAAGCTGAACTATGACAGTGCTATGGACAAGGGGATGTTTAACCCAAGCCTACCACCAGACTCTGGGACCTGAACACTGGCTCATTGGTAGTACCCTTTACCCTGGCCCTCCATTCTCCTCCTCTTAGCAAAGCTAATCCCAGGAATAGAGGACCATACCCAAGTCCTTTGCTATCTATATTGTTCTCCAAATTTGTACCATGCTTTGCAGTGCAGCATTTTGAACACATTTTCTGACAGCACAATTACAAAGCCAACCCAGCCACGTAACAACGGAAAGTCGAGCCGGGGGTGTGGGGGGGGGAGTGATGCATGCCTTTAATCCCAGCACTCAGGAGGCAGAGCCAGGTGGATCTCTGTGAGTTTGAGGCCAGCCTGGGCTACAAAGTGAGTTCCAGGAAAGGCTCCAAAGCTACACAGAGAAACCCTGTCTCAAGAAGAAGAAGAAGAAGAAGAAGAAGAAGAAGAAGAAGAAGAAGAAGAAGAAGAAGAAGAAGAAGAAGAAGAAGAAGAAGAAGAAGAAGAAGAAGATAAAGTCAAGCTCTAACTCCTCAGAATATGGCACAGAATCCCTTTCATTGCACGAAAAACCCAGTGAGACCCCTGCTGGAAATGCTTGCTTGTTTTTAAATCTTTCCCTATTATGATAAATGTGGCAGAGATGATTCCCTGGCCTCAACACAAGAGAATGAAGCCAGCTTCTTGCAACTGGGAATGTGTTCCTGACCTGTCAACACCGTGTAAACTGACCATCCAGAGAGGCCAAGCTTTGATTCCAGAAGACCCAGAGACCAGAGGATCATGAGATGTCTGCATCGTTGCTCTGGCTGCTCTGGAAGCTAACTAGACTGCGCACAGTGAAAGTGTGAGGACCTGACTACCTACAGAAACAAATCATTTTTCATTTCTATATACTGCGCTCCTTGACATTATCTACATTTGTTTTAATCTCTGCTGTAGGCCTGACTGCCACAGCACCAGCAAACAGGAAACATGACAAAAAGCTTCTGTTGGCTCCTAGATGAGTAATAGTTGGAAAACATTTCTGTCGCTTTTGTTTTCCTTCTAATAGTTTTTGAGTGCTCTCTCTGGAAGACTTTTTAAAAAGACATGAGTAGCCGGGCGGTGGTGGTGCACGCCTTTAAATCCAGCACTCGGGAGGCAGAACCAGGTGGATTTCTGTGAGTTCAAGGCCACCCTGGTCTACAGAGTGAGATCCAGGACAGGCACCAGAACTACACGGAGAAACCCTGTCTCGAAAAACAAACAAACAAACAAACAAAAGACATGAGTAAATATATATTATGCATAGTACATAGTGTGTGTGTGTGTGTGTGTGTGTGTGTGTGTGTGTGTGTGTATAATTCTTAAAAGCTTCTGTTAACATTCTTTTGTCTTTTTTCGTTGTTAGTGACTGAGCTCCCTCAGCCAGTCACAATTTTTTTTTGACATATATAAAACAGACTATGACAAACCATGTGCTAACCTTACCTTAGAACAAGGATATATCCAAACAAACACACACACACACACACACACACACACACACACACACACACGCAGGCACACACACGCAGGCACACACACACACACACACACACACACACACCAAGGAATTCTGACCTCCAACACTTGGAGACTCTTGGTGAGTAAGTGCAGCTCCTGTACTAGAAACCCTGTCCAGATATGTTGATACAGTTATATTTCTTAAGGTACCTGGATGCCGCCACTGGAGATGTTAGATGATGCTATTTTGACTTTGTGCTGGCTAGTCCCGTGTCAAGTTGATATAAGTTAGGGTCATCTGCAAGGAGGGACTCTCATTTGATGTAGGAGGGCCCAGCCCCTTGTGGGTAGGGCCACCCCGGGCTGGTAGTCCTGGGTTCTATAAGAAAGTAGACTGAGCAACCTACAGGAGCAAGCTAGTAAGCAGCACTCTTCCATGGCCTCTGAAGCAGCTCCTGCCTCCAGGCTCTTGCCCTGACTTCCCTCAGTGATGGAGTTCAACCTGAGAGCTGTAAGATGAAATAAACCCTTTTGGACATGGTATGCATTCACAGTAATAGAAACCCTAGTTAAGAGAGACTCTGAAAGGGATCTGGGCATCAAAATGGCAGGAGGTTCTAAGAAGCTGATGGGAACACATGCAACAAGCCAGGTGGTGCCCTTGTGGCACATCACTGTCCAGTCTGTAACCATGGTACTCGCCTCTCCCCTCTATACTATAAATGATTTGTGGCTCGTTCTTCTGCTTGTGGAAAGCGTCTGCTTATGGAGAAATTTAGCAAACTCTACCAAACAAGCTTAATATAGCCAATCAAAATATGTCACTCTGGGTTGCTATGTGGGGGTGAGGAAGCAGGCCCGGGGACCGAAGCGGCAGAAAATGCTCTGTTTAACTGAACTGAAGCTCAGTCTGGGGACTGGCGGTGCCTAGGTCTGTTGTGTTCATGCAATAAAGCTGCTTCCTAGCTTGGTCGTTTCCTGAAGCACCACTGTCCCAGGAAAAGTCACACAAGAACATGACAGCTGAAAGACTCTACAGATTGCATCATTTAAAAGGGAATGGAGGGCTGGGGAGTCAGTCCAAACCTCGGGAGAGGAGCACAGGGAAAAGGAGGAGGTGAGAACCAGTCCTAATCCAGACAGGGCCATCAGCATAGCTGAACACCAAGTCCTGAATAATTCCCCAAGGACTCAACCATGCTCTGTGACGCATGGTCAAAATTCCCCTGCCATGAATCTCTCCAGGTAGCTTTACAACACCCTCTGCGACCAAGATCAGCGGAGGGGTGTCTAGCTTGATTCCGCCCTCCCCTTTGACTGCAGGGTAACTAGAGTTGGAAGTGGCAAACGAAAGGGAATGGCACTAGGTCATTCCTTCCCACAGCCCATGAGCAGGGAGGCCCAGGAGGCAGAGCCCGGCCTAGCTTTGCGGAACCAGAACCCTGGCTCAGTCCCCGGGACACTTCTCTCCAGGTGGTACCCTTCATGGTTCCCCCCACCCCTAAGGGCGACTCTATGCCATGCTTTACTCTCCCCTCTGCCACAGACACATGCCCATTGCCCCCTTAACAACTCCATTTGTGTGTCGCAAGCGTGCCACACCTTACCCATCCAAAACTCACTCCTGATCATGCCTCAAGCATGATCCCCTCTTCAGGAAACACCAATAACCCTGTGGTTCTGTTGTAGAGATCAGTGCCTAGAAGCCATCCCTCTCTGCTCTCCTGTCTCTCACACCAATATTTCTTCTCCAACATTTCCTTGGCCATCAGATTCTATGGGTTCTACATTTCCAATGTAGAGCCTGACTACTTCTTGCCATGTTCTGAGCTGCCAAGATGTCAGTTGGGATGACCCAATAGTACCTCCTGTTTGGGGTCCTCTGATGCCAATGCGCGTATCTGTGTGTACATGGAAGGCATCTAAGGGCACTGAGAACTTACTAAATTGTCTCTTCCACTCGTCACTAAGAATTAGATCCAAACAGTCTAAGAGTGCTAGGCATTACGGTTACTAAATGTTCCCTCAAATGGTATTGGCACTTAGAAGAATTGACCTGCTACTTAGTCAGCCCTGGTGCAACTCTGATTCTTTGCCTCACCTAGGGCCCTCCTGTCCACACAGTCTGACTTCCATATAAAACCATCTTTTGTCAGCTAAGCCCTGCCTTGGGGTTCTGCCACTAATCATTCTTAATGAGTGGGAGAGGTATGTCTTCCAGAATCCAACAAGGCGCGGTCACCGTGGAAACTCCTCATGGATGGGATGACACCACTGCCTTATGCAACACAGATCCATTACTGCTTGTTGGAAGGTATGCTGCAGCACCCAGTAGGCAGCCAGAGCCTCACTTCAGACCAGGAATTTTTGAACAAAAAAGAGCCATAGTCCGCCAATCACTTTCAGAGAACAGCAAAAAGCTACATTCAAAGAACCCTGATGATAATGAATATGCTAATGTGATTTCTACCAGGTCCCTACACACTTTCAAAGAAATGCTTTTGACCTTCCACATAGATTCAAAGCTTCCATTGAAGTCCAAGGGGGGTTTGGGCTTAAATAACATGAAAGTTTTTACATAAATGGCTACAACTGGAGAGTTGTGAATTAAAAGTGAATTTCACATTGTCCCCAAAAGCTCTGACCTTGAATGAGACACATAGGTCCTAATTGGTTGCCAGTGGACCTTCTGGCCAGGCAGCTGTTACCTTTGGGTAGAATGAGCCAGGAAGCATTAACTGGAGTCTTTTCTGCATGACAAGTGCACTCTGGAAACATGGGTTCAAATGCCAGCTCTGCCACTCATTAGCTGGCTGAGCTGATTGAGCTCAACTTGCTCATGTGAAAAGGCTTAGTGATTTCTTGCTAGCAATCTGTATGTGAGAGGGGCTAGGCATCCACCCAATCACAGCACATCCAAGGTATGCAGACCCCCCACCCCCAGCCAATCCCCAGCCTCACATGTTCCAATTCCAGCCTTTCCTCCCTCCCTCCAACACATACTGAGGAGGTACCCAGGATTCAGCTGTGAACAAACCAGATGAATAGGAGCTGCCGTATCAGTGGGAGGGGCTGGAGGTAAACCAGGAGCAATCAAGAATCTATAAGAGGTATAAGTTATAAAGGAGAAGTGGAGAGAGCAAAGCCTTAACATCATGCAGACCTGCATTCTAATCCCATCTCACGGTTTCCTGGCTGTAACTCTTAGAAGAGGCTTTTGATGACATTGTTCTCATATGTTCAAAGAGACGCACGCTGGCCATTCTTCCACCCACTGAACAAATATTTATGAAACTGTAACCCATGTCTGAATGCACTGCTCTGAATGCTACAAAGCCCACAATGAACAGAACAGACAAAAATCCTTGCCCTTGGAAGTTTAAACTCTAGAGAAGAGAAATAGACACTAAACAGTACAATCTCCCCTTGGTAACCACGGGGAACTGATTCTAGGATTCTTAATATAGAAATCCTTTGGTGAGCAAGTCCCTTATGTAAAATGGCCTTGTGTGTGTATAGCCTATACTCTCCAATGCACTCTAAGTCATCTCTAGATTAATTATACTGATTAATGATAATACCTAAAAACAATAAGCGGTTGCTACACTGCTTAGGGAATAATGACAAGAAAAATACAAGCCCTCACTTTGTTCTATTTTTGTTGTTGTTGTCTTGAGACATGGGTTTTTCTGTGTAACATCCTGGAACTGACTTTGTAGACCAGGCTGGTCTCGAACTCACAGAGGCTGCTTCTGCCTCTGGAGTGCTGAGATCAAAGGTATGTGCCACCACTTCCTGCTGCTTTGAGGGGTTGGGCCTGGCTTCGGGCAGGATCAGAGACTCCAGACCACACACCTGAAGCAGCTGGAACCTGCCTGGCTCTGTGCAAGTGCTCGACAGAGAACAGCTTTTATTTGTGGCATTTTTCATTGTTATCGGTGTTCTTGTAGGCTCTGTGAATTGGCCACTTTTCTTCTCTGAGTGATAACAAGCAAGGCTAGTTCTCAGGTCCCTAGCTAGCAGGGCTCTCTGCCTCCGATCCCAGACAAAGCCAACAGGAATGTCTGATGCGTGTGGTGGTACAGTCATGGAAAGGGGATGTAATGAGTGAGTGTCGTTGAAGGATGATCATAGTGTCTTGCATTCCGTTCCCCTCTACAGCCTCGCAAATTAGATGCCTTGGAAAAACTGTACCTTCATCTTGGGTGAAAGATAACATCTGCTAAACAGATGTGTCTTTTTAAAGAGCTGGTACCTAATTAAATTCCTTGGCTCTGGTATGGGCAGGCAGAGCTGAATGGACAGGGGCAAGCCAAAACATGGCATATACTCTTCCAAATTGAACCAACATCCTCTCCCCCAGAATCCTTCCCCAGACCCATTGAGTCAGCCAACCTGGCCCCTAACAAGCCATGCTCTCTCAAACTACCTCCTTTCCTTTATTCACCCCTCCCCATGTCCTTTCAAAACCCAGCTCAAACGCCAACAGCTCCTCCATGAGGCCTTTTCCAGCCTCCCAGAAACAAAGAATTACCTCCCATAAGATCTTGTTTTACAGCATACTTTATACATTACTTGACTGGAGCATCCATTTCATTCCAGTTTTATGAAGCCTACTGTTTCATGAGATCCTTGTAACCGGAAATCGTTGTTTAATTGAGTCTTTAAAAAGTAATGTTTGTATTAGTTCTTTCAGAATCTCATACAATGTATTTTGATCATATTCATCCCAACTTTTCCTGGATCTTCCCCAACCTACCTACCCACCCAACTTCATATTCACCCCAACCCTGACCCCCATCAAGTCCAGTTTGTCTTAAGTCTACTCCTGGGTGTGGGGTTTGCCCCACAGTATGGTCAATATCCTAGTGTCACACACCAGGTGTCACATCACTAAAGAAAACTGACTTTCTCTCTCCCAGATGCAATCAAATGCAAGTAGCTCTTGAGCTAGGGGTGTGACTATGTGCCCACCTGCATGCTGTCTTCATAGTTAGGATTTCTATTGCTGTGAAGAGACGCCATGGCCATGGCAACTCTTACAAAGGAAAATACTTCATTGTGGTGGCTCACTGCTTACAGTTCAGATGTTCTGTCCATTATCATCATGGTGGGGAGCATGGCAGAGTGCAGGTAGACATGGTGCTGGTTACACTTGATCAGAAGGTAGTAGGAAGTAAACTGTAACACTGAGAGTAGCTTGAGCATAGGAGACCTCAAAGCCCACCCCCACTGTGACACACTTCCTTCAATAAGGCCCTACCTACTCCAACAAAACCACACCTCCTAATAGTGCCACTCCCTTTGTGGGGGGCATTTTCTTTCAAGCCATCACATTCCACTCCCTGGCTCCCAAAGGCTGGTAGCCATATCATAATGCAAAAATGCTCTCAGTCCAACTTCAAAAGTCCCCATAGTCTATAACAGTTTCAAAATTGTTTCAAATCCAGTCTCTTCGGAGACTCACGGCAATCTCCTAACTGTAATCCCCTGTAAAATTAAAATAAAAAGCAGATCACAAACTTACAACATATAATGGCCCAGGATTTACATTACCATTCCAAAACGTAGGAAAGGGAGCACAGTGAGAAAATACTGGACCAATGCAGGACCAAAAACCAGCTAGGCAAACTCCAAACTCCCTATCTCCAGGTCTGATGTCAAAATGATCTTCAGATCTCCAACTCCTTCTGCTTCATTGATGACAACAGACTTCTTTCTCTCGGGCTGGTTCTGCTCCTTGTTAACAGCTTTCCTTGGCAGGCATCCCACGACTCTGACATCTCTAACATCTGAGGGTCTCTAAAGCAACCTAGGCTTCAATTTCACAGCTTCATGAACTGGCCTCTCTAGGCCTCCACTACAGGGACACCCCTGACACAGGCCAGACCTCAGCGGGTTTTCTTAGGCTTGAAGGCAGAGTCAACAACCCATTTCTTTTATCCTTTAGTCTAAAGCCAGAACTACATGGTCGAAGCTGCCCAGTTCCGCTGCTTGCTGGGGCTGGAACACGGTCCCCTTGTCCAATTACATCTTCACCAGCTTTCTCTTCTTCACTGCCTAAGCTTGGCTGTCCCAAAACTGGGTCTCTAGACCAAGCTGGTCTCAAACTCAAGAGACCCACCAGCCTCTGTCTTCCCAGTGTTGGGATTAAGGGATGCACCACCACACCTGGCTCTAAGCTTTTCTTTAGTTCCTTTTCACAAGTTGGAAACTTAGCTGGGTGGGAGCTTGCCTGGAGTTCACCACCCCCTTTATTCCTTTTCTTAACCCATTTATCTCTTTGAACATGAGATTTAGCTCTAGTCTACTTCTTGGTGCCCTTTTTCTCAATCTGTGAATTTTGTTATTTTTATTTGCTCAGCTTGATCCTTTTCATTATAAATCTTCATTAGAATTAACACTATTAACCACACAACAGAGTCTATACTAAGCTGTTTTGAGATTTCCTCTGCCAATGGAATTAATCCGAAACTCTTCACTTTAGCCTCAGGCAGGCTCTTCAGACAAGGGCAAAAAGCAGCCACATTCTTCACCAAAATATCACAAGAACGATCTCTAGGCCACATATTAATATTCTTCTCCTCCGAAACCTCCAGATCCAGGCCCCCACATTCAAATAACTCTTACCACTTCTGTCTTCCACGTTCCTACAGCATGGCCCATTAAGCCATGCTTAAAACATTTCACTGCTTTCATAACCCCAAGTACCAAAGTCCAAATTCCTCCAAACAAAAACATGATCAGGCCTTTCACAGCAATACCCCAGTTCTGGGTGGGGCAGGCCGTCATGGTGCTGGCTACCTCTTGATAGAAGGCAACAGGAAGTACACTGTGACACTGGGAGTAGCTTGAGTAGAGGAGACCTCAAAGCCCGCCCCCACAGTGACACACTTCCTCCAACAAGGCCATACCTACTCCAACAAGGCCACACCTCCTAATAGTGCCACTCCCTTTGGGGGCCATTTTCTTTCAAACCACCACACTGTCACAATGATTTTCTAAGTGCTTGATCAAGCCTCCTAGAGTTTTGACTGATGCGACTTTGTCCACCCACAGAAGCATCAGCCTCAGGTGCCAGAGCCAGGGACAGCACTACCACCAGAGGGTCTCACTCCTCTCTGTTAATTTGCAGGTACTTCATGAACAGGCATGTGTAAAAATTCTGCAACTAAACTTTCAGAGCAACATTAGACCCCTTGTTTGCTGCAGATCCTCTCTGAGACCTCCGCAGTCAGAGGAGTAAAGATCCGTGGGAGGCAAGAAGGCAGTTCGATTTAACACCAGCGTCGAGAGTCTGACCCCAAGTGGTTTATTTTAGGCATATTTAAGCACAGCACAATTTGGTGAAAACTTTTCTGCTATTAAATAACTCAATCCTGTGTGCACAATAAAGCATACATAATACTCTTTGAGGAACAAAGTAAGCGAAATAAAGATTGGGCATGACTACATTAAAATTCTTTGTAAAGTACATGTGGCACCCTCCATCAGATATGCTCTATAGATTGAATGAGACAAATAACTGTATGAAAAGGATCTGGGGAAGGGTCCAGTGCAGTCTCCCACCACACCAAGCTAGAATGTACATCCCTCCCTAACCTTCTGGGCAGATAACAAGTATAGCATTCCCTTTAAGGAATAACCCTGTAGGCCAGCATTCCAGGTTCCTCTAGTGGTTATCTGTGAGCACAAGGACCTGCATGCCTCCTACATCTCCCCCCCCCTTTTTTATTTTTAAAGAAAAAATTGTGGGTACAGTAGAGGCTAAGGTTATATACATTACCTAATGGCTAGTCTAACTATTACAAGCGAGCATAACAGAATTATAAGAATAGCTAGCAGAGAATCAAGGAAAGGGAAAGCCCTCTTAACCATGATGGCCATTCAAAGGTCACTTGAGAGATTTTGTTTATCTCTTTTTATGCAGATCATTAGCTTGATCGTCAATAGTGTGAGAAAAATCTGCCACAGTAAAGCAACACATGCCAAGAAATTGTTGACAACCAAGATTATTTGTTGCTGGAGCAACAAATAAATATACAGTAGTAGCTCTTGTAATGAGTCTTTTTCTGTCCTGCCAGCCAGCTCCCAAATAATGACACAGAGACTTATTAATTATGAAAGCTCAGCCTATGTATTAGGCTTGTTCCCAACTACCTCTTATAACTTAAATTAACCTATTTATATTAATCTATGTTCTGTCACATGGCCGCACCTCTCTTCCATCTTGCACCTACTGTTTCCTCTCCGTGTCTCCTGGCATCTTCTGGGCACCCAGATTCCTCCCCTTCTTCCTTTCCCTGGAAACCCCACCTATACCTCCAGCCTAGCTATTGGACATTCAGCTTTTTGTTTGTTTGGGGTTTTTGTTTGTTTGTTTGTTTGTCTTTTCAAGACATGGTTTCTCTGTGTAGCTTTGTGCCTTTCCTGGAACTCACTTGATAGCCCAGGCTGGCCTCGAACTCACAGAGATTCGCCTGGCTCTGCCTCCTGAGTGCAGGGATTAAAGGTGTGTGCCACCAGTGCCCGGCTGACATTCAGCTTTTTATTACACCAGTCACAGCAACACATCTTCACAGTACACAAATATCCCACAACAAGCTCTAGTTTGGAAAACTGTGGGTTTTGTTTTTTTGGTTTTTTGTTTGTTTGTTTGTTTTTTGTTTTTGTTTTTTTGGGTGGTTTTTTTTGTTTTGTTTTTTTGGTTTTGTTTGTTTTGTTGTTTTTGTTGTTGTTTTTGAGACAAGGTCTCTCTGTGTTGTCTTGGTGCCTGTCCTGGATCTCGCTCTGTAGACCAGGCTGGCCTCGAACTCACAGAGATCCGCCTGGCTTTGCCTCCCAAGTGCTAGAATTAAAAGGCATGCACCACCGACGCCCAAGTAATACTGTGGTTCTTAAATCACCCATTTCTTGGTTAATTTCTGCTGATATGTTTGCTGTAATGTTAGTAGTTTTACTAATCATACAGGCTATTTTTGAAACCTCTCTTTGATTTCTAGTAATCATGCCTGGTACTGGTAATAAAAAAAAAAAAAGGCATAAAAACAATCCTCAGCGTGGAAAAACAGCATGCTACTGTCTCCTATTAGGGCATGTGTTTTCTCTCCACTGACATTTTGGATTTTATATTGACAAGCTGAGAATTAACATGTGATACAGTTAGTAAATACCACAGCATCATTTTAGGGTCAGTAGTATTGTGCCTTGTTGTTGTCTTCCCAAGGTCTTGACTTGATGGGTTAAAGTCCTAATGTCTCCCCAGGTCTGTCCTGGTCAGGTGTACTGGAACTGGAGCCATCTGGGACCTCGTTCATTTTTCTGGAAAAACAAAAGCATAGCCTCACCCTGATGTCAGAAGAACTGGTCATTTCCATCGATTAGTTTCTAGATCTTTTCATTTAACAAGTACTTTAGGCGGTATATACTTTAGGGCAAAAAGTTAGGGGCAGCAGAAGAAGCATTGTCCTTTTTTAAAGTAAACTTGACTAAATGTAGCATAGTGTGTAGGGATTTAGGTGGGTGTGTAATTTTTTTAATTTGCCATTGAAGTGTTAGATGGTGTCATTCCACAATAGCTTGACCCTGTGGGTTGTAAGAGATTTCAGTTACTTGATTAATATTCTGTATATTGCATAATTCCTTAAAGCTCTTGCTATTATAAGCAGGACCATGTTATCAGGTTTTAGTTATAATGGGAGTCCTAGAAAGGAAACAGTGTTTAGTAAATGATTGATGGCATCCAATATGCCTTCATCCTTGTGAGCAGAAGCAACAATCATATTAGAAAAACTATCAACTGTTACATGAACATATTTTGAATTTCAAAATTCTGAGATATCTGTTTGCCAAATGGCACCAGATTTTAATCCTTGAGGATTAATTACGCCAGCAGAGGGCAGTGGGGTGAAAGAAAAGGACAGAAACAAATGGTACATTGTTCATAAGGGAAGAGAATTGTACTTGGAACAAAGTCTCATTTGGATGAAGAAGTTCTTGAGATTTATGAGTGGCCAGTAAAGATCATACTAGGGGCAAGGAGACAGCCAGTGCATCATCTTGAGCATTAGTGGATGCTAACAGGCCTGGCAAATTAGAATGAGCAGGAATATGAATTATGAAAAAGGTTGAGTTCATTATCATATAGACATCTGAAGGGAGAGAAATAATTATGAAATAACATTAGTAATGGCCTTGGGTTTAAATCTTGCAGTTTCTAAAAGAGAAATAGTTTGAGCACAATACACGGAGTCAGTTACAAGAGTCAATGGCTGAGAAACATCTAAGAAAAGCTGATTGATTTCAGTGAGTTCAGACAACTGGGGTGGGTTCAATCTTTTTTGTGGAGGATGTGGAATTTGTATATAAAACATAGATTCCTTGTCTTTTTGAAGAGGCATCTGTAAAAGCATTAAATGGAATCTTTGTAGGATTTATTAGTTGTAATTTTAGGTAATACCCATGGGGTATTTTCAGAAATATCTTAAAAGGGAATCTTTGGAATAATGATTAACTATAGATCCAGAGTAACATGCTAATATTACTTGCCAATTATTAGCAGTGTGAAACAAATAATCAACCTGCCCTTTATTTAATAGCACAGTGACTTCTGTAGGATCTTTACCAGTAAGTTGTTCAAGAAGTGTCTTTCCCACCATTATCAAGTCCATAATTTCTTGTAAATAAGGAAGTAACAGATAATTATGACATGCATAAATTTCTATGATACCATTACCTTGTCGATATGTAAGTCCAGGAGGTGATGAGGAGGAAGGAAGGACAAGCCAGGATAAGGAAGTAAGGGATTAATTCTATGAGCCACCACTTTAGCAGCAACATTATTTTTTTGAAAGTTTAGACATTACTTTCTTATTTATTTTGTAATTAAAAGAATTCAAATGCCTATTGAAGTCTTTGCCTTTGGTTTTCTTAACTATTTACCATTACACACATCCCATAACACACAAACATCATATTGAATTGAATTGTTAAGTTCTAAAAAATGAAGAGAACAGAAAGCAGGGTTAGGTCTGGGGGTGTAGCTCAGTGGTAGAGCTTAAGCTTAGCATACATAAGGCCCTGGGTTCAATCCCCAGGGCCAAAAAAAAAAAAAAAAAGAAGGAGGTACGGGAAGGGGTTTGCAGTTTTTTACTTCTGATCTGGAACAACATTTATTTCTTACTTTACCATTTTGAGTTCAATCTTTCAGAAGTGTGTATTCATTTGCTTACTTAGCTCAAGAAATTATCTTTTCCCCCAATTAACATACCTTTGACTTTCAGGTATTAGTAGACAGTCTATATTTCTAGCCTGCACTCATTATACCTTTTAAAGTTTGATTTTGATTTATGTGTAGTGGGCCAGGAGGCACTGGGTTCCCTGGAGCTGGAGCTAAAGGTGGTTGTGAGCTCTCTGACATGAGTACTGGGAACCAAATTCCAGTCCTCTGGAACTGGGAGCACAGCAAGTGCCCTTGACCTCTGAGCTGCCTCTCCATCCCCAGACCATGCAGCACCATTATTTAATAAACTAATAACTCCCTCTGCTTCAGTGTTGTGTGTCTTATAAAATTTAACTGACAGTCTCTGGAAAGCAACAAAGAGTACAGTCAAATCTTTAGTAGTGATAGGCAGATATGGAAGTATCAAACTGATATGGCCCCAAAGGTTTTGTAAATAATTGAGGGAACATTGTTTGGGAAGTTCTAAGCAGAGGATGGTGGATATTATTGTTGCATAATAATATCCTAAATAATCATAAAGTGATTGCTCTTCACTTTATCTGGAACTATGTTTACATTTTGTTCTCTTTTTATTTACCATGAAAGTTAAGCACTCATCTAAGTATTGATTAGATGAGCAGGAGAGCAGAATGTCATCCATATAATGAATGATCAATGGCTTGGGAAACTCAATCAGCACTGGCGTAAGGGCTTTATGTACATAATATTGATACATAGTGGGGCTAGTTTTCATCCATGTGGTAAAGCTTTCCACTGATATCAGGTCATTGGCTGTTGATTGTTTAAAGTAGGAAGAGAGAATGCAAAACACTCCTTATTACCAGGATGTAAAGAAATAGAGAAAAAGCCATCTTTTTTTTTTTTTTTTTTTACAATACCATTCAGTTCTACATATTAGCCATGGGTTCCCCTATTCTCCCCCCTCCCACCCTTTCCCCTTACCCCCAGCCCACCCCCCATTCCCACCTCCTCCAGGGCAAATCCTCCCCCGAGGACTGCGATCAACCTGGTAGGTCTAGTCCCTTCCTCCCAGACTGAGCCAAGTGTCCCTGCATAAGCTCCAGGTTTCAAACAGCCAACTCATGCAATGAGCACAGGACTTGGTCCCACTGCCTAGTTGCTTCCCAAACTGATCAAACCAATCAACTTTCTCACCTATTCAGAGGGCCTGATCCAGCTGGGGGCCCCTCAGCCTTTGGTTCATAGTTCATGTGTTTCCATTCATTTGGCTATTTTTTTTCAATAATTGAGTAAAACCGAAATTTATTATAAGCCACAGTCGTCCTAGGGACCTCCATGCTATATATATAGCCTCCATGGTTCTATGGGTTGTGGTCTGATTGTCCTTTATTTTATATCTAGAATCCACTTATGAGTGAGTACATACCATGACTGTCTTTCTGGGTTTGGGTTACCTCACTCAGGATGATTTTTTTCTAGTTCCATCCATTTGCCTGCAAATTTCATGCTTTCATTGTTTTTCTCTGCTGAGTAGTACTCCATTGTGTATATGTACCACATTTTTTTCATCCATTCTTCCATTGACGGGCATCTAGGTTGTTTCCAGGTTCTGGCTATTACAAATAGTGCTGCTATGAACATAGCTGTGCATGTGTCTTTATGGTATGAATCAGCATTCCTTGGGTATATGCCTAAGAGTGGGATGGCTGGGTCTTGAGGTAGTTCGATTCCTAATTTTCTGAGAAACCGCCATACTGATTTCCACAGTGGTTGTACAAGTTTACATTCCCACCAACAGTGGAGGAGTGTTCCCTTTGAAAAAGCCATCTTTTAAGTCAAGTGTAACATTGCATATCCTTGAGGAGTCATAGTAAGAGCTGGGAGCCCTTGCTGGAGGGCCCCACTGTTTTCATAGTAGCATTTATGCCCCTGAGATCATGTAGCAGAAGAAGTTTATTCTTTGCCTTATTATGAATTACAAAAATAGGGGGCTGGAGAGATGGCTTAGAGGTTAAGAGCACTGACTGCTCTTCCAGAGGTCATGAGTTCAGTTCCCAGCAACCACATGGTGCCTCACAACCATCTGTAATGAGACCTGGTGCCCTCTTCTGGCCTGCAGTCACATATGCTGTATACATAATAAATAAATAAATCTTTAAAAAAAATAGGGGAATTCCAGGGACTGACTAAAGGTTCTGTGTCCTAGCTGTAATTGTTCCTGCACTAGAAGTTTTATTTTTTCCCCATGAAGGGGCCATTGATCAATCCATACTGGGTCATCAGAGACCCATTGTATTTTAAATGGCCTTTGATCAATGACCCCTATGGGGGGGTATACTTCCTTGTATTATAATTATCAGATGATTCATTGTAGCAATGGTAAGCACTGCTTGCATTTGTTACAATGTATCTCTTCCCCACAGGTTATATGTAAGTCCTGAGACAATATAAGGCTGCACAGAGGAAGAATCTTCATTGGTCCAATTTAAGACATTAGTACTTTTTAAAGAATCCTGTTGGCTGCCAATACCTTGTAAACGTGGGCCTCTAGACATTGGCACTGTGGGGGCCCTGTTCTTGATAATAACTGAATAATCTGCCCCTGTATCTAGAATGCTTTTAATGGAATAGTTTTCCATGTATAAGGTCAACATAGGACATCCATCCTCAGATATAGGTCTTGTCCTTGGAGCTAAGAGATTTAATCCCATTGCACTAGATCCTGAGTGACTGGACACTGCTTTTGAGTCTGGTTCATGTTTTATTGTCTGGGTCAATTTTGCCCTTGACTCTAGGGCTGGGGATTGCCCCCTTGGGAGTTTAAAGGCTTACCATCCTTGTCAAAATTGGATTGACATTCCTTAGCCCATTGTTTTCCTCTTTGACATCACGGGCAAAGGCAAGGGGCTGAATTACTAGATTTTTTTTTTTTTTGCACTATTTTTTTCTGTGTCCTTTATCCCTACATTCAAAGCAAGGTCCTCTTAGAAGTTTCTTGAACAGCTGCTGCAGTGACTGCAGCTGCCCCATGAGTTACTTTCTGTTGGACAGCCTCTCAACTTGACTAGGAAATGCAGAACAAGGCTCATTGATCTTCTGTTTTGGTGGCCAGAGAGTCCTCAGTTTCTCCATGATCAGGAGTAGTTCTCCAGGCTTGTAGTGCACAAAGATTATCTTTGTTCAAAACACTGGGCCAAAGCCCTCGTCTGTAGTAGAGCATCACTATATTGTCCCTCTCCCCAAAGCATGTTGAGTTAATAGAGACATTACTGCTGTGGTTTCTTTCTGTCTCTTCATCACAGTCATCATACTATTTTGCTTTCCATATCAAATATTGTCCTGGGCGGAAGCTTTACATACTTGCTTATTGTCCCAAGGAGTAATAATATCCCTGCTTAAATTTTCCCATATCGTATCAGCAATGGATTTTCTGAAATTCTTTGAGCACTCAAAGTAAATTGGTAATGTTGACACACATTTGAGTCTCAAGCATTTAAAATCACAGGCATCGTAAGAGCTGGCATGGTAAGAGGTTCGGTCTAACCATTTTCCTGTTGATTATGTCCCTCGTCTTCTATAAGTAGTCTCTGGAAGTGAGGCAGCATAGACAGAATTTCTGAATCAGATTGATGAGAATGAGTATTTGTTGTACACGGTTATAACATTGAGGTGTTTGAAAGGGGGGGGCAGCATATGTATCTAAATCAGTCTCATTAAAGAAAGGTAGGAGCAGTAGCCCTCAGCCGATGTGTCCAGAGGATCTTCCTCCTTATGGTCCTCTTGGAGGGGTTCCAAGCAGTTCATCACCGCAGTGGAGACTGTAAAATAATTTGACAGGGATTTCGCTCCCCTCTTCGTGGGCTCTTTTCACGTTCACTCCTCTGTCTCTCCAGTTGGCAACACGTGTGGTTCCTTGTTCAGGAAACCAAGGATTTTACAGTCACTTGAGTGAACTCTCTGAATATTTTGCTAAAAGACATCTCAATAATTGTATGAAATGCTTTGCTCAGAGGACTGAGAAGAACTCATGTTATTTCACTCTCTCTTACGGTTGAAACTTGTTGGGTGAGAAGACTGAATTCTTACCCTCCGCTTCAATTAAAAGAAAATTTTTCCTACTTTTTCCAAGTTGTGAGATCTCTGCAACCTCCACGTCCAGCAGAGTGATGATCTGTGGGAGGCAAGAAGGCAGTTCTGCTTCACACGACTCAGTAGCCAGGGTTGGTTCGAACCTTGGAAGTCTGACCCCAAGTGGTTTATTTTAAGCATATTTAAGCACAGCACAATTTGGTGAAATTTTCTTGGTGATAATTAACTCAACCCAGTGTTCACAATAAAGCATACAGAGATCTTCTTGGGGAATAAAGACAGTTAAATAAAGATCAGATGTGGCTACACTGAAATTCTTTGTAAAGTATTTATGTGACACCTTCCATAAACATAGGTTCTACAGATTGATAGAAAAATAAAACAAAACAAGCTTATGATGTGGGTCTGGGAAAGAGTGTGGCCTCCAGCCACAGAGCTAGCACAAAGAACAATGGGCTAGAATGCTCGTTCACTCCCATCCTTCTGGGTGAGTAACAGGTATAGCATTCCTCCCCTTGAAGGAACAACCCTGTGTGCCAACATTCCAGGCTCCCAACGTGCTTGTCTGTGAACACAAGGACTCCTGTGCTGTCTACAGTTCATGACACTTAGAATTGAAATAGATGTTTTTGACTGTTTTTTTTCCTTAATCTATTTTTTAAATAGAAAATAAAATAAACTGTATTTTAGAAACTCATTTCCTAGGAGTAAGGCAAAGAGAGTAAACAATGTTTCCTGGTGTATTCAAGCATCGATGCTCCAGTGACTCTTAGAATCTCAGAGTTGCCAAAGCCAGTGTAATCATAGTCATGCAATATGGGAGCAGTGGAAATTTATAATTTTGTTGTAGATTCCCAGATTCCTAGGGGTGGTGGTTTGAATGAGAGTGGCCTCCATGGGCTCATATATTTGAACGCTTGATGCCCAGTTGGTGAAACTGGGGAGGATTAGAAGATGTAGTCTTGTTGGAGGAGGTTTGTCGCTAGGGGTGGAAATTGAGGTTTCAAAAGCCCAAACCATCCCCCCTCCCTCTCTCCCTCTCCCTCTCCCTCTCTCCCTCTCCCTCTCTCCCTCTCCCTCTCTCCCTTCCTCCCTCTCCCTCTCTCCCTTGTGCTTGCAGATCAGATGTGAGCTTTTAGCTCCTGCTCCAGTGCTGTGCTCCCGCCATGATGGTTATGGACTCCAGTCCTCTGGAACTCTGAGCTCCCAATTAAATGTTTTCTTTGTTTTATAAGTTGACTTAGTCATGGCACTTTGTAACAGCAATAGAAAAGTAACTCATCTTTTATAGACCTCTAGGGTCTTCTTTAAAAGATTGAAATCTTAGTCAGACCAAGTTAGACTAAAAATCTAGAGGCCTCTCAGGAGACCCTCAATTTGTTGACTTCTGTTTTCTGTGTTCCTGCCTTCAAGGGTTTTTCCTGACTTCTTGTCTGCAACCTGCCCTGGCCAATGACACTTCCTCTTGCTTGATGTTTGTTCACTTGTTAGAACTGCTCATTAACTAGCATGCGATGTATCTTTCTTTCCTTTTTTGTTTGCTGCCCATCTCCCATATACATTATATTAAGGTCAAGAACTTTTGCTGGATGGCAGCGGCAGCACACGCCTTTAATCCCAGCACTCGGGAGGCAGAGCCAGGAGGATCTCTGTGAGTTTGAGGCCAACGTGGTCTACAGACAGACTCCAAAAGCTACACAGATAAACTCTGTCTCAAAAAAAAAAAAAGAAAGAAAGAAAGAAAGAAAGAAAGAAAGAAAGAAAGAAAGAAAGAAAGAAAGAAAGAAAGAAAGAAAAGAAAAAAAATCTTAAAACATCCCTGGCATGCAATAAGAGCTAAAAACAACTGTCCATTCATTCAACAAATATTTACTGCATACTCACTTTCTGTTGGTCCTTTGGAGATGATCTTGTCTCAGGATGAGAGAAAGGTCTCCTTTTGAAGGCCAAATACAATTGGTAGTAGATAACTGGAGCACTGTATTGAAAAAGCATTCTCAGAGATCTGAGAATCCAAAGTGCATGAGGAAAAGTGAGTAACGATGTCAGGCATGAACCAACAAAGCAGCCATGTCTCCCAGAGCCTCTGGTTTTATATCAAAGGAAACTGAGCCCCAGAAAGGGATGGGGTACCTGGAGTTCAGATAGCATAGGAATCCCCATCATTCTTTCTGTGTCTTTTGTGGATGGAAGGCCATTCACAGGAGACCAGAAGAAGGAACCTAATCCCAATTAAGGATTCTTCACCAGCATGTTCCAGGAATCCCTAACTGCTAGTCTTGGAATGTTGCATAGCACAGAGCCAAGTGCCCTATAACCGGAACCTTTGGCTGGGATGGAACCATAATCAGCCAGGGCTGTCCATATTTGCATGGCCACGATTTGCATAGACCTTATTTGCATGCCAGAGACTACAAAACCGGAAATTATGTGTGCAGCAACTCATGTTAACCTCCTAGACTGCACAGCAGCCAATCTGAGCTGTATTCCCTTTGCATGTCATGAATTACATGCTAGGAAATGGCACACAAGACACTCATCCTAACCGAAAGTGCTTCTCTAAAATGGAGACATTGCTCCAACATTATGTTATAGGCAGGACTCTCTCTAATTGTGCCTCGGGCTGCTGTCTGCTTGTGGCACACTCAAACGGTTTTTCCTGTTTTATTGTGGATGGTGAGCTCATTTACCACCTGTGTCTGTCAAAGCCTTCCCTGTTGTCCTGGGTGTGCACACCCTGTTTGCTACCCTGTCAGTCTCACTGTATTAGACCCTCAGCTAGAGGACACCTCTGCATGTCCTCCCCTGCCCCCACTAGTCTTCAGGTTCTCCCTCTTTACTGGGCCTTGGAGGGGGTTAAAAGGATGCAGAAGTCCCTGGCCCTGAACCAAGCCTGGAACCCAATTCTGTCTGAACTCACAAGCCAGTTATTTTTAAAAATCCAAAGAGAAAAGGAAGAAAGAAAGAAAGAAAAAAAACCTGACTGTTCCAGTCACTGTACCAGCCAGCTGAGAGAATCGAGATTTGAAAGGAACAAAGGGTTTCCTCAAACATGCAGATCAAGGGCTTGGCTTATGTGGTAACCAGTAACCTACCACCGTGTGCTTTCTGACAGAGCCTTCAGAGGCAGCAGCCCCTGGTCCTGCCTCACTCCTGGCAGGGGATGGGGAAGCTAGGGACACTCTCGTCCCATGCCCTGGGGTCAGCAGCTTACAGTCAGACTCTGAACACTGCCAAGTTCCTGCCACCATGGCACATGCAACTCCAAGCCAACCTAAGGACATTGTCATCTGCCTAGGAAGCATGAGTGCCAGCTCTCCCTGTTCTTCCTGTTACCATCCTTCCCTTTCATCCCTGACATTGGCGTTTTGACTTAGGACACCCTTTAGAGCCTGGGGACAGGTGAACTCTAGGATTAAGATGGAGGAAACAGGAAGAAGGGATCTACCTGACATTCTTGGACACAGAATCAAGTTAGAGTCTGGGGCTCTGAAGGTGTCTCAAAGTACAGGATACCTTGTTGAAAAGTAGAGCTACCACCTAGGGGCATAGAGATGTCCAGCCCAGGCTGCAGCCAAGGACCATGTCGGGGTTCATGGCCCCACCACACCTGGGGTCTCTGCCGATATCCATGGTTCCTGTTATGAAAAACAGTGCAGAAACCCAGGGTCCGAACTGAAACCTGAGGCCATGTTGGTGTCTGAAGATCCTGTGGCCACCATGGCCATGAAGATCTGAGTACCCTGCACAGCATTCCAGGACCATGAGCTGTGGACCTGCACAGCAACGTGGACCTGAGCTGCAGCCTGGGGCCATGTCCGGGTCTGTGTTGATATCCATGGTGCCTGGTACCATCAAAGGCCGGACAGATGCCCGAGATCTGGGCCACCACCTGAGGTCATACTGTTGTCAGAGGGCCACCTTGCAGCTGGGACAATGCAGATCTGAGTGACTTGTACAGCCACCTGGGGGCCATGGCGCCATCCAGGTCAGGGATGCCGCCCAATACCATGTCTGGGTCCATGGTTCTACCGCAACCTGGCTCTATGGTGATATTCATAGTCCACGTTGCCACCAAAGACCACAAAAACCCTACCCCACTACCACCTCTGGCGACCACCTGTGGCCATTTGGGAGTCTGAAGGACATGGTGCTGCCGGGACTATGCCAACCTCGGTGGTTTGTGCCGCCACCTATGGCCATGGTGTTGTCAGGGCCTGAACTGAGACTTAGGGTCATGTCTGTGTCCATGGTCCCACTGTAGTCAGGGTCTGCATCAACGTCCGAGACTCTGGTTACCACCAAAGGCAAAACAGACGCCCTGGCTGACACCTGAGGCCATCTTGGTGCCCTCAATCAGGTTGGCCAGCACTGTCACCCAGGGTCATATTGATGCCCGGGCCTGAACTGTGGCTTGGGGCTATTTCTGAGACCGTGGCCCTGCCGCAGCTAGAGTCTGTGTTGAGGCCTGCGGCTCCTGTTACAATCGGCTGATTGACTGCCTGAGGTCTGAACCACCACACGGAGCCAGGTTGGAGCCTAGGGATTACCGCTGCTGCTAGGCCCATCTGGATCTGAGAAGCCTGCGCTGCCACCCGGGGCCATGGTGACATCCAGCTCAAAGCTGCTGCCAATGATCACATCTGGATCCGTAGTACTGCAGCAACTGGGGTCTGCGTAGATGTCTGTTCCCCGTGTTACCACAGGGGCCCATGCAAAGTATGTGTTGAAGTACTACAGCCCTGCTGAACTGGCCCCACCCCTCACTGGCTCAGGGTGACCTGCTCCTCCACACACAGGAGAGCTGACCCTGAACCTCCTGGCCCTAGGACACTGGGCCCTAATGAGCCCTGCACCAGAAAGCTGGCCCCACCCCCTAAGAGGAGAGCTGGCCCTCCATACTTGGGAAAGATAGCCCCACCCCTCACCATGGGGCTGGCTCCACCCCTCACCTGAGAGGAGTGGTCCTAGCCGCAGCCTGGTTGCCCACTTAGCTACCATCCAGGCACACATCCAGGGCTTGGAGTTGACCCACCCCAACATCTACCCCATCTCCGACCTGCTGGAGGTGTGAAGGGATTTATCCTGTGGAACCATAGCTGCAAGATTTCCATGACCCAGGGCAAGCGCAGGATATTGGAGATGAATGTCAGTGGGGGTCCAGCGTTGATGGTGGACCAAAGCCTTGAGCCTGACCAACAACTCATTACACAACCAACACTGGACAAAAGGGTCTACTGCATGATACACAGCAGCTCCCAATGCCACTGAGATCAACGAAGAGGGGATGGAGAGGTGGGAAAGGAGGCAGGGGTCGGGGGGAGAAGTGGTTTTCTTTCTTTCTCTTTTATTTTTGTTTGTTTTTATTCCTTTTTTTTAAGCTTTCCTTTGGAAGGGACACTACCAGAGTGAGTGGTGGATATGGAGGGACTGGGAGATAAGTGGGGTTGGGGTGCATTGTGTGAAATTCCCAAAGAATCAATAAAAATGGAAAAAGAAAAGAGTCGAGCCATCCCAATAATCATACTATCATTAGAAATGTCAACGGGGGCACTTACAATGAGCAAGACCCCTGCTGAGTGCTCTGTGTGGCTCATCCTAAGCAGGATTTCAGGACTATTGTCACCTCTGTGGGACAGATGAGAAAACCGGTTCAGAGAAGATCAGCGGCCCACACAACCTCCCACTGTGAGCCAGTGGGATCAGGACACTGACCGGATGAGCTTGGAATTCTCTGTCTAACCTAAGACATACTAAAAATGCTGACACTTCAGTGTCTGAGGGAACTGACTCACCGCCCGACAGGGAACAAGTCCATAAGCACATTCCTCCCTCGCGCCCAAGCTTCCTCATTTTTCTCAATGGTTCCCTTTGAAAAGCATAGACCTCAAAGATATTGTCTCAGCTAAGCCCAGAAAAACAAGGTATCTCCTTTCCTGGGAGGGAGGAAGCCCGTGAAGCCAGAGCATTTCCCTTTCTCAGGGCCAGACTTGGTTTCCTCAGCTAGGCCTTCCCTTGGCTCTCTTCTGAAAGCCCTCAGGGATCTGCCAATCTGTTGCTATTAAACTCTCAGCCTCCTAATCCCTGCCAAACACTGCTTCCGATTCAGACACGCTGGCTATATTGCTTGCCCGGGTATCTACACAGTCTATTCCTTGGTATATTTGCTTCAGCCCGAGCCTTCATCAGAACAACGACCTTGTCCCTTTCAGACTAAGCGACAAGTCTCCTCATACCCTTCATGAGTTCCTGTCCTCACAGAACAGGGCCTAAAGTGCTTGTCCTGGCTCTGTCCCACGTTCTCTGCCTCCCTTTCACCAGGACCCAGGTCAAACCAGATTTTCTACTCCAAGCTCTTGTTCCTTCTTCAATTTCCCTCCTGGCTTCTTCCTTCTTTCCTTTGTGTTCAAAAGCCACTCCTTCCCCGTGGTCTTTTTGGATCTCATCTCTAGCAGCACCCTCCGTGAACACCATGCAAGTATGTGGTCCACGTCAATGCATTTCTAGTGTGTAGCCTCTGCCAGGTTGCTTTTGCAAGCCAGAAAACTCCAAGGTCTCATTCCTCTATGGAAGCACCAAACTAACACACTCCGGAACAGGATGAATTGATACAGAAGCTCTGGATACCAGCCTCAGGTTTATAACAACCAAGTATATATCTAATTAAGGAACAGCCACTATGAAAACAGTAGGAAACGTTCTCCGGCCTCTGCTTGGCTCAGCCCCAATGCTTCCCTAGTGCAGCTGCTGTATTGGACTAGCCGAGGTAGCTGTCCTCCCGGTTCTCTTCCTGCAAACCTTACTCACAACATACCAGCATGCTGCGATGCCACTTGCATGCTGCTCTCTGTTTATTTTGACTCTGATCTCTCCCAAGCAGAGACCACCCACGGGCTCTGTTAAAGAAAATGGAGCAGGACACACAATAGGCCACAGATGCTTGTGGCCAAAGATTGTGGAAGGCATACATAATAAGCCATCTGTGACCCCGGGCAGAAGCTTCAGGGACTTCAGTGCTACTTTGCACCATGGCATGTGCAGTACAAAATGCACGTGTGTGTTCAGAACCACAGCTTCCACGAAGTTCAAGATGCCACATGGGTGAATGCCACCTGAAACTTCGGATTCATTCCACGTTTGATTTTGAAGGATGTTTCACTGTTACGCATTCAGCAACCTTTTGCTATTGCCAGATCCACCCCCCCCCCCAATTCCCACATTCAGTTATAAGATCTCACGTGGGGTGAAACTTACAGTTTAAGGAGTTAGGATGTGTGTAATCCCTGTGAAAACCATGAAGAAATATCTGCAGTCTGACAGGTCACAGAACTACAGCTGTTTCTAAGTATGGGTAGACATACCAACATGAAGGACAGAGTGACCATGAAGCCTCAACCTCAGACAAAGAACAGCAGGCAGCTTAGGAATGCTGAGAGGGGGAGAAGCAGTCTTCCTCAGGGAAGAGCTCACCAGTTATTTATCCAACACCAAATGGTCAGTCCTGAAGACATGTACATACAAGTAACATACAGACTGATCAGATGGTATTTGTATGTTAAGATATGTATGTGTGTGTATATACATATATATGGAACAACTAAAGAAAAGAGGGCAAGAATTGGAAAGACAGCAAGGGGGTTAGAGGGAAGAAAGGGGAGGGGGAAATGATGTAATTATATTGAATCTTTAAAAAGTAATGAAAATATTTCCTATCATAGGGAGCTTGTCTATCTATAAGATTATTTTCATTTAAAAGAATGACTATGTGAATAGAAAGTATGTTAATATATTATAAAGGGACATGTTAGTTTGTGGAGAGGTCTGGGCCATACTTCTATGGCCATGTGTGGCCACTGAAACGTTGTGCTTCTCAGAGAGCACACAGCAGGACCTGAAGTTCTCTATAAAATAATTCAACGATGTGACCAAATCAACTCCTCATTTCAACAGACTGTGAATGCCTCCTAGGAATTTTCATTGAAATATTAACTTGAACCTTTATAGCCTTATTCTACAATAACTGTTTTCAACTCCTGGAAAGTAGCAATTGTGAAAGCATTTTTTGCTAGTTTAATTTGGTCAATAGGGAGAGGTTTTTTTTTTTTTTTTGAAGATGCAGGTTATTTATTGTTATATTTCTATACTGTTGAGTATGGGTTTGTGGAAGTAAGACACAAATGTTTTAGAGTCCGATAGGCAGTCGTTTGATAATGTCTGCATCACTGTTTTACTTTAATAACTTTGTGACTACTGACTAAAATCAAAGCTATCTGAGAGTGACAGGAACTCCTGACAGTGACAATATGACATAGTTGCTGTTGTGTCCCAAACAGTGAGACAGCCTGGTAAAGCTCCATGAGACTCTAAGTGGAAACATTTAAAGTCTATCCTGAACGTTTCTCAGAAATCAAGGAGAGAAAAATAGTAACTTTGATCAGGATCAATATGTAAGGTATCAAAGAAAACTAAAAGGCCGTGGGAAAGCCCTAGGCCCCACTCAATAACACTGCCATATGGGAGAAAATGACCAGACACACAGCTGGATCGGGCTTTGTTCATTGAGAAAAGAGAAAGAGCCAGGCGGTGGTGGCGCATGCCTTTAATCCCACCACGCGGGAGGCAGAGCCAGGCGGATCTCTGTGAGTTTGAGGTCAGCCTGGTCTACAGAGCAAGATTTAGGACAGGCACCAAAACTACACAGAGAAGCCCTGTCTCGAAAAAAAAAAAAAAAAAAAAAAAAGAGAAAGAGAAAGAATGATCTTGGCTCTAAACTAAGGAAAGATCCCCAATTCACACTTGTTTTCAAAGAATGGGTACATCATTGCTGGATGTGGTGGCTAGCAGGAATAACCCCTGCTCCCAGAAAGAGGCAGGAGGGTCACTGCAAGTTCCTGGCTAGCCTGGTCTACATAGCAAGTTTCAAGCCAGCAAGTGGTACATGGTGAAACCTTGTCTCAGAGAATGAAACTGTAACATTAAAAAAAGAGGAAAGAGGGTGTCCTTAAAAAAAAAAAAAGTATCAAAATACCCAGAGGGAAGGAAATGAGAAAGAATTAAAAACAGAACTACAAAAACCCAGCTAAATAAAGGAGAAAGTGATAGAAGAGAGAATGAAAGGCAAAATGCTAGAAGACTTGGAAACAAGTAACAAAATGGCCAAAGTAACTATCAGTAACTCATTTAAATATAGAAGGATTAAGCTTTTCAGTCAAAAGGGATAGCTGAGCTGGGGGATTGGTTCAGTGGGTAAAGCACTTGCCACACAAACACCAGGACTGGGTTAAAGTCCCCAGGTCCCACATAAAGCCAGGCAGTGGCACGCTCTGTAATACCAGTCCTATGGCGAGACAGAGGTGCAGACAGGAGAGTCTCCGGAGGCTCAAGGGGCCGATCAGTCTGGTGTACACGGTGCCAAACACTACAAGGGAAACATCTCCTTCCTCCTCCTGCCCCCCAGCCTTTCTCCCCAGCCCACCCCCATTCTCACCTCCTCCAAGGCAAGGACTCCCATGAGGAGTCAGCAGAGCCTGGTACATTCAGTTGAGGCAGGTCCAAGCCCCGTCTCCTGAGCCAAGGCTGTGTAAGGTGTCCCACCACAGGCACTGGGCTTCAAAAAGCCAGCTCATGCAGCAGGGATGGATCCTGATCCCAACACTAGGGGCCTCTTAAGCAGGTCAAGCTAAACAACTGTCTCTCCTATGCAGAGGGCCTAGTCCAGTCCCATGGAGGCTCCTAGTCCAGTCCCATATTGGTCCACAGTTCATGAGTTCCCACTAGTTTAGTCTGGTTGTCTCTACACTTTCCCATCATCACCTTGATGCCCCTTGCTCATACAATCCCTCTTTTCTCTCTTTGACTGGACTCCTGGAGTTCAGCCTGGTGCTTGGCTGTGGATCTCTGCATCTGCTTCCATCAGTTACTGGATGGAGGCTCTATTATGCCAGTTAGGGTAGTCATCAATCTGATTACCGGAGTAGGCCAGTTCAGGCACCCTCTCCACTACTGCTAGTAGTCTAAGGTAGGGTCATCTTTGTGGATTTCTGGGGACTTTTCTAGCACCCTGCTTCTACTCCCTGTTCCCTTGATGTCTCCCTCTATCATGGTATCTCTTAGGGAAACACATTTTTTTTTTTTTTTGGTTTTTCGAAACAGGGTTCCTCTGTGTAGCTTTGATGCCTTTCCTGGAACTCACTCTGTAGCCCAGGCTGGCCTCGAACTCACAGAGATCCGCCTGGCTCTGCCTCCCAAGTGCTGGGATCAAAAGCGTGTGCCACCACTGCCCGGCTATGGAAACATTCTTAAACAAGGTGGAAGGGGAGGACTGACACCTGAGACCATCCTCTGATTTCCATACACGCACCATGGCAAGTACACATGTGCACACCCACAAACACATACACACACACACACACACACACACACACACACACACACACACACAATCATACATGCACAAAGGCATAAGCTGATGAATGGACTAAATGAAGATAAAATTCAACTACCCGGTGTTTAAAAAAGATTTTCTTTAGATCCAACAATGTGCACAGAATGAAAAGGAGGTGATGGAAAAGGTATTTCATGTAAAGGGTAACCAAGAGAAATCTGGGGGTGATTATACTGTCATATAAAGTGCCCTTTAAATCAATTGTGACTTGAAGAGACGAAGAGGAACGTTATATATTTATTTTTAAAATGTCAATTTGCTGAAAAGATGTGACACTTTTACATATGCGTGCGGCAAATGGCAGAGCTCACCCTTTGAATGGGAGTCCTGCGGGCAGGAACGAGGCGAGGCTCGCTCCCTTCCTAGCTGCAGCACCCAGCCTTTCTATGCATGTTTGCTCAGTTCCCACTGTCCCCAGCAAGTGACCTCGAGGACAGTGAATGGGTGAGGCCTGCGGATTGTCACTGGTCATCCTTACTCTCCTGGAGAATGTCCCATTCAGGAACTGGGTATCTGTTCTTTGTTTTCCATGCTCCAGTCGTGAAGACGAGAACGAGGGTTCTCGGACAGGTATATCGAGTCTCCCCAGTCAAGCATTCTAAGGTTTGTGAGTACATGCCGGGGGAATATGAAAACTCTAAAAGGCTTCCCCATTGGAGCTGGTGTTTCCTAGGAGGACACTGAAACCCAGACAGACAGCGTATCAGTTGATGGTCACACAGCCAGCTGACCGAAAAGCCAGCATTCAGACAGACTTGAGTCTATTCGTTACCCTACCTGTAGCATGCTGTCTCTTTAGGAGACTATGCATCTCTATGATTCCTCTGTCATGCCCTCCCCATTCACGTCCCTTGTCACTGGCCACTTTCCATGATGCTCTGTCCTCTGCCTTCTGCCACATAAGGCCACATTTCAGCCTTTTCTATATTCATGTTACACCAAATGTCAATTTTACTCCTATGGTGATCCTGTGGGGTTAAAAATTTGAGTGTTAGGCCATCAAGATAACTAAGAAGATAAAATAACTTGCCTACAAGCCTGACAGTCTGAATTTTATACTGGGGAACCACATTCAATGAGGAACTGACTCCTAAAAGTTGTCTTCTGACATCCATACTCACACCATGGCACACACGTGCCCTCACATGCACACACCATAAACATGGATACAGGAAATGATAGTAATAAATATTTTTAAAAGAAGTTCTCTCTTAGGCTCTCTGCTCCTCCCTGTTCCAGAGACAGCCATATCTTCTCCTGAAGTACCAGCCTCGTCCCTAAGACTCAGTGGTGAAGCAGAGTGAGCAGAGTTGACTCTGTTGGGTGCCTGGTTACCCAAACTGCTGTCGTGTTGGGAAAAGTGGACATTGTTGCCATCAGTGACCCCTTCATTGACCTCAACTACATGGTCCACATATTCCAGTGTGACTCTACCCAGGCAAGTTCGACGGCACAGTCAAGGCTGAGAACGGGAAGCTGGCCATCAACGGGAAGGCCATCACCATCTTCCAGGAGTGAGATCCTGCTAACATCAAATAGGGTGATGCTGATGCTGAGTATGTTGTGGAGTCTCCTGGTGTCTTCACTACCATGGAGAAGGCTGGGGCCCCACTTGAAAGGTGAGGCCAAAAGGGTCATCATCTCTGTCCCTTCTGCTGATGCCCCCATGTTTGTGATGGGCGTGAACCATGAGAAGTATGGCAACTCACTCCAGATTGTCAGCCACGCTTCCTGAACCACTAACTACTTACCACCCGCAACCCGCCCCCGCCCCCCACCTCTGCCAAGGTCATCCATGACAACTTTGGCATTGTAGAAGGACTCATGACCACAGTCCACACCATCACTGCCACGGAGAAGACTGTGGATGGTCCCTCTAGCAAGCTGTGGCATGATGGCCGTGGGGCAGCCCAGAACATCATCCCTGTATCCGCTGGTGCTGCCAAGGCTGTGGGCGAGGTCATCCCAGAACTGAATAGGAAGCTCACTGGCATGGCCTTCCATGTTCTTATCCCCAGAGTGTCCATCGTGGATCAGGCATGCTGCCTGGAGAAAGCTGACATGTATGATAACATCAAGAAGGTGGTGACGTAGGCATCAGAGGGCCCACTAAAGGGCATCCTGGGCTACACCGAGGACCAAGTTGGCTCCTGTGACTTTAACAATGATGCCCACTCTTCCACCTTTCATGCTGGGCCTGGCATTGCTCACAGTGACAACTCTGTAAAGTTCATTTCCTGGTACGACAGTGAACACTGCTACAGCAACAGGGTGGTGGACCTCATGGTGTACACGGCCTCCAAAGAGAAAGGAGCCCTGGATCACCCCACCTGCCCTAGCAAGGACATGAGAGCAAGAGGGAGGCCTTTGGGGGCTGAGGAGTCCCTGTCCCAGCTCAGCCCCTGACACTGAGCATCCCCCTTACAGTCTCCATATCAGACCCCTGGAATAACAGGAGGGGCTTAGGGAGCCCTACTCTCTTAAATACCATCAATAAACTTCACTGCACCCACAAGGAAAAAAAGTGAAGTTCCCTTTTAGGCCTTATTTTACAGATGAGATAACTAAGTTGCTGAGCTGGAAAGAGACCAGCCAGTGGCGGCTGGGTTTTTTGTTTGTTTGTTTTGTTGTTGTTGTTGTTGTTGTTTGTCAACTTGACACAAGCTAGAGTCATCTGAGAAGAGGAAGCCTCAATTGAGAAAATGCCCCTAGCCGATTGGCCTATGGGGGCAGTTTCTTGATTGGTGGTTGATGTCAAAGCGCCCGTTCTGCTGTAGGCAGTACAATTCCTGGGCAGACAGTCCCGGGGTATACGAGAAAACTGAGCGAGTCCATGAGAGCAAGCCAGTAAGCAGTGTTCTGCAGGTCTGGCCTCCGAGTTCCTGCCCTGACTTCCCTTCATGACAGACTCTAAGCTGTAAGGTGAAATAAACTTTCCTCTCCACGTTGCTTCTGGTCACAGTGCTTTATCACAGTGATAAAAACCTAACCAGTACACCCGCCAATGAAGCTGCTTAGACCCAGAGCCAAGCCCAGCCTCAGGTCTGATTTTGAAGGCCTCATCTTCCCTCAGAAGTATTATAATCCCTAACAACGATCTATAAACATTTGTCCTTGTACCCACAGATAAATGTAGGCTTGACCCCTCGTCAAGGAAAAGTCTCTTTGCATAGAGACCACTACAGAAATCCACAGCCAACTAAAATACACTGTTATGGAGCCTAGTCCCAGTGGATACATCTACAAAACACTCCTGCACCTAAGGTTAAGGGAAATTGCAGAAGAGGAGCAGAAAGATTGTAAGAGACAGAGGATTAGGGAGTTTGCTAGCAGACTGTCTCCTGGTACTGTCAGAAGACACACCCATGAAGTCTCACCAACATGATTGCCCAAATGTGTGCCAAACAAGGATGACACCAACAGACAGGCCAAACTGCGTGGGGAAAAGCCACGAGGGCTCAAACAGACACAGAGAATGATAGGCAACTGAGGAAAGCTGGAAGAGATTGCCCAGTACCAATGGTCAGCCCTGCAAATATACATACAAGTAACATCCCATGGGCTCAACAGGTTGTTTTTAGGAACATATATGTATATACAAATAAGAGGCCGTGAATTTGAAGTAGAGCAGGGAAAGGTGTATTGGGAGGGAGAAAAGAGAAGGGGGGAATGATGTAATTGTATTATAGTCTCAAAAATAAAATCAAAGAAAAAAGTATCAAGAGACTTGATTTACAAAAACCAGTTCTGTCTGCTCCCAGTTTCCACAGAAAATCTGTTCCAATTCCTGCTCCTTCCTCCTTAGACTTTTCCTTTCATTTAAGGATGACCATGAGGCATGAGTCTCATTCTCCAAGACTAGAAGACATGGAAGAACATGGGGACTCCCTGGGCCTGGACACCTTTAACCTCTCCAGGCTCAGGGTCCTTGTCAGTTGATAGGCATTGAACTAAACATTGTGCAGGTATGTCTCTAGTTCAACGAGGTCAAAGCCATGGCATCGTTTTGCAGTGGAAGACACCAGCCTGCCAGGAAGTGGCTTGAACCAGAACACTGCCATGGTCTGCTTTCTACCAGAGTTCCCCATGGTAACATACTGAGATGTGACAGAGCCGCTAGGAAGTATTTGAACCCTGCTTCTTGAAAGGATTGGTTTCGAGAGAAACTAACAAGAGAGAGCTAGTTTCTGCTGGAGCAGATTGTGAAAAAGAGAGCGGCCTCCATTGCCCTGTCTCTTCTGTATAAACCCCCTGTCTTAGTTAGGGTTACTGTTGCTATGCTGAAACACCATGACCAAAGCTACTTGGGGAGGAAAGGGTTTATCCAGCTTGCAAATCCACTCAGGAGATATATAAGAGTCACAGTCCATTTAGGGGAAGTCAGGACAGGAACTCAAACAGGGCAGGAACCTGGAGGCAGAAGCTGATGTGGAGCCCATGAAGTGGTGCTGCTTACTGGCTTGGTCCCCATGGCTTGCTCAGCCTGCTTTTTTAAATAAAACCCAGGACCACTTGCCCAGGGGTGAGACCACCTACAGTGGACTGCCCCCCCTTATCAATCACTAATTTAAAAAATGTCCTCTAGGCTTGCCTATAGTCTGACCTTGTGGAGGCATTTTCTCAACTGAGGTTCTCTGTCGCAGATGACCCTAGCTTGTGTCAAGATGATGTAAAGCTAACCAGCTCACCCCCTTCCCTCCCTTCGCTGTGGGTGGACCATCAGGCCCTCACAATAAGCCTAGCAGAGTTTCGTCTCACATTCTTGACCTTCCCCCACTTCTGGAACCCTAATGCAAATAAGCTATGTATACAAATTGTCTCAGGTATTCTGTGATAACTACAAAACTGGCCAAGACAAGATCTCATGGACATTAGCTGAGCCATGCTTTTAACTCCCTTGTTGTCTTGGGCTACAGATTGCTTGGACTGTTGGGCAGTTAGAAGTATGCAAAGCTGGGGTGATCCACCAGCAGAGCCTCTGTGAGTGTGTGGATACTCCAGCAGAGCCTCCGTGAGTGTGTGGATACTCCCAGGCAGCAGAGTCTCTGTGAGTGTGTGGATACTCCAGCAGAGCCTCTGTGAGTGTGTGGATACTCCGGCAGAGCCTCTGTGAGTGTGTGGATACTCCCAGGCAGCAGAGCCTCCGTGGGTGTGTGGATACTCCCAGGCAGCAGAGCCTCCGTGGGTGTGTGGATACTCCCATCCAGCAGAGCCTCCGTGAGTGTGTGGATACTCCCAGGCAGCAGAGTCTCCGTGAGTGTGTGGATACTCCCAGGCAGCAGAGCCTCCGTGAGTGTGTGGATACTCCCAGGCAGCAGAGCCTCTGTGAGTGTATGCATACTCCCGGGCTGCCTTGGCATGACTTACTTTTATTTCCAGTGAGTGAGAAGCAGTGAGAGTTGGTGTGGGGAAGCCCAGGATATTTTTTGCACAAACCACTTGTTCAAAGCCTGTTCTGAAGGAGCCTGACCCGCACAGGAAAGGAGAACTCAAGAGTCACAAGACCTCACTAGGCCCTGGGGTGCGGTCCTAGGCGACCAGAATTCAGCAGTTCCTCCTACTGCTTGGCAGCAGCCCGGTCAGCAGGGGAGGCGACTATTGGAGGAGAGCTGGGTTCCTGCCCAGACCAGGTGTGAGCAGCGGACCGCCACCCCAGACCAGGTGTGAGCAGCGGACCGCCACCCCAGACCGGGTGTGAGCAGCGGACCGCCACCCCAGACCGGGTGTGAGCAGCGGGCCGCCACCCCAGACCGGGTGTGAGCAGCGGGCCGCCACCCCAGACCGGGTGTGAGCAGCGGGCCGCCACCCCAGACCGGGTGTGAGCAGCGGACCGCCACCCCAGACCGGGTGTGAGCAGCGGACCGCCACCCCAGACCGGGTGTGAGCAGCGGACCGCCACCCCAGACCGGGTGTGAGCAGCGGACCGCCACCCCAGACCGGGTGTGAGCAGCGGACCGCCACCCCAGACCGGGTGTGAGCAGCGGGCCGTCACCCCAGACCGGGTGTGAGCAGCGGGCCGCCACCCCAGACCGGGTGTGAGCAGCGGGCCGCCACCCCAGACCGGGTGTGAGCAGCGGGCCGCCACCCCAGACCGGGTGTGAGCAGCGGACCGCCACCCCAGACCCATGAGGTCTGCAGTCCTCTCAGCCTGGTCACTTGATCCTCATCCTTTCCCCTTTCAGTGAGGAGGCTGTTTACTCCCAGAAAGTCAATTGTTCCCAGGTAAGATCAATCTCCTTGGTAAAGAGCCTCCTCTCCTTCTCAAGGAGGCAAAGAGCCCGGTACTCAGAAGCTGTCCTCAGAGCCTGATCCACGGCAGAAGGAAAGAGGCCCTGCAGGTAACACTGCCTAGCAACCCCTGCTGGACTAGTGGGGACACCGAGTCAACAAAGACAAAGTTCAGGGGAGCCACTGTCAAAACGGAGCCCAAAGATTGTCCCTGACAATCAAGCCACCAGGCATCGCTCGGCTGCTGCCAAAACTCCCACAGTTCCATGAGCATCCTCTTGATTGTAAGTTTACACACACCATACTAACAAAGCACAGTGACACTGCGTTCCAATGCAATAACATATTTTAGCATAATGCCCTAAAATCCTATTACAAACAGAATGTGCGAACACAGATTCGTAGTTTAATTCAACATTTTAAAAACACAGCTCTTACCAACATTCCAATCGAAAACTCCAAGGCAACCCACCCTTCTAACAGATAGCATGACCCCCAGCATCGGAGTGCAGACTCTTAATATATGGAACAGAGAATCTAGGCTCCTCAGGAAAAAAAAAAAAAAAAAGGATGAGGTCTGTGTTATTGGAACAGAGTTCGACCTCAACTCGCTCGAACACTTTTCTCAGGGACCACTTCAGTGTCGGTGACTCTGGGTTTGTGTTGGGCAAGGTGCTGCAGGACCCAAGCCATGCTCGGTGCTCATGGCTTCCTTACAGACTATTCACCATGGCATGTGTGTGGCCCTGTACACCCTGGTTGTGAGGCCAGAGCACTCCCCAGTTCTGGGCCTCTCAAGGACCCTGTCAGATACACCCAGCTGTGTAGCAGGGATAGATTTCTAAAGCCCTTGACCTCCCTGCTTATCTCTCCCTGCTCATTACTCCACACCCCAGGCTTCTGTGAGCTGGGGCTGGTTTGGGGGCAGGGTGGGTAGGGGGAGTCCTGGGGATCAGCCTTTGAATACACTGACATAGGCCTTCCTCACCATCTGGGTTACAGGGTAAAGATAGGCTGGACCTTGAGGCAGTGTGAGCTCCTTCCGACCTTGGGGAACTATAGACCACGTCTGGGCTTTGTGGCCCACCTGTGACTTTGGAGCAATATGTTGCCTTACTAATCAGCACGCTCCAACCCACTCTGCTTTGGCCCTTGCTCTCCCATGGCCTGGGCCCATGCCCCCTCACTTCCCATGGTGTGTTCAGGAGCTTTTATGGGTCCCTCCTGCTACAGGCTTCTCACCAGTGGCCCCACGGGCTGAACTATGTTGAAGCAGGCCCATTTTTTATGGATTCCTTTCCCTAGGCTAATTTCCTTTTCTAGGTGGTCATTCATTTCTTTCCTTCCTCACGCTCCAGTTCTCAGCAAAGCTGGCCCCTAGAATCACCATTTAAAGTCCCACGGCCTGAGTACAGGACACAGCCATCGAAAATGGTCAACATTCTCCCAAATGATCCTGCTGTGCCGCTAGGATCCAGAGCTGTGGACTGAATAATCAGCTCCTGGAGACCAGGACCTCTTCTAACTTGTTCCTTGGTGTCTGGCAACCAGGAGAGCAGATGCTCAACACAGAGGTATCCAGTGAATAAGCCATACAGCTGAACACACTTTTTAATCTTCCGCATAGGGTGGTGGTAGCGCACACCTTTGATCCCAGAACTCAGGAGGCACAGGCAGGCAGATCTCTGAGTTCAAGGCCAGCCTGGTCTACAGAGTATGCTCCAGGACAGCCAGGCTATACAAAGAAACTGACTCAAAACTAAAATTCTACATAGAAAAAACTTATAAACAGCATACATGTTTTCCCAGTGAAAAGCAAATTTCTTCCTGCTCTAGGTTAGATTGTCATAAAAGGCAAAGTCCACTAGCTAGGGGTGGAGGAGGGGCATCCTCTGCAGGAGGGAAAGTGGTCCACAGAGCCAGAGGTATGGCCCAGCACTCTTAACTCTCCAATATTTCCACGATGGAGATTTTCTTGCCTCCTTGCTCAGATGTTACCATCACCTTGCTGGTCTCATTCCCCGCCCCCCCTCCCCCCTCCCCCCCCCCCACCCAAGGGTCATGGCAATGACCACCCTGCTCCCTGCTCCCTGCACCGGGGTGACATTGAGAATCAGATGAGACACCAGCTGTCAAGCAGCACCCTGAAGCCCGAGAGCCCTCTCGGCATCCAGCTTGGGCCTCGCCATTATTAGGAAAGACGTCACCGAATCTGAACAGCTGGAACTGTCCTGCAGCCATGCTGCCTTGCCAAAGGTAGCCAGAGGCTCGGAGCGTCCAAAGTCACCTGACTTAGAACTGAGGCCAGCTTTGCCTCTCCCAAAGCCACGGAAGCCGCAGAGCCCAGTCTGCAGGATCTGAGGATGCCCATGCCCGGGCATGCCAGGTGGCCAGGAAGGGCGAACAGCTCACTTTCATGACTGTCTCACCGCACTCAATTGTTTGCTCACAAGAGGGGAGGAGGCGGTGGGAAGCTGGGCCATCCAGTCACACGGGGTAAGTTGACCCGCTGCCAGCCAATCCCGTCTGCCAGAGCTGGCGCTGGAAAGGCCCTGGCCCCATCTTGCCAGGACACTTTATCTTTGTCCCAGAACACAAAACGAGCCTTGTCTTGGCCCCTGCAGTACCAATTCCACATGCTCCTGACTGCCCCGGCCCCTCTGCCCCTAGAAAGGCGGACTTTGTCAAGTCCAAAGACTAACTTGTTTCTTTTTCACCAAAATGTGGTGGCTGACCTGGCTGATTTATCTTGGGAAAATGGTGGCTGGGGGAGGGGAATGAGGTGACAAGGAAGGGGCACGATCCAGAACGCCACGTAGATGGTCTCACTCAGGAGCAACAGCCGTGTCTTGAGTGCAGTTCCAGGGCCTCAGGACGGTCCTCAGCCTTACGAGGAGCACAGGAGCCACCACCAGCTACTCTTTGTCTGCTTGTTTTGTTTTAGCCTTTAAAGCTTAAACATAAAAATTGTCTTTGACTAGAAGCAACTTGTTATCACCCTTGAGTATGAATTAGTTTTCATGAAAACGAAGAGGTGGGTTAGAAGCAGGACAAAATGGTCACAAGGGGAGCCACTGTAGGTTGAAGAGGGAGGCGTGGGAGACAGGAGGGGAACCAGGCCTGGTGATGTTCAGGACAAGCATTCACGGAAAGAGAAGCAGGCACAAAGACCCAGGCACATGTGTGCATGCACACACTTGCATACAAAATATGCACATGTATTCACATAGATGTGTACATAGTGCACACATATGCTCATATACACATAAAACAGGGACATATGCATACATTCATGCACATGCACATGCACACATACTCAGGGTGGCATATTCATATGTGTATCTACACATACAGGCCCCAGTGGTGCAGAGCCTCCCAGAGACAATGAAGAGGCCAACATAGTCAGGTTCTTACTGTATATATGCATCTGTGTGTATGTATATGTTATGTATATGTGTGCAGCTGTGTGTGTACTTATTTGTGTGCATGTGAGTATATGTTTATTCATGTGTGCCTACAACTATATATGTCCATGCAAAGGCACATATCTATGCCTGCATATATGCTCATATGCATTATTAAGATCAATCCACATGAGTCTATTTAATGGGTAGTAGGGATTTATTAAGATATAAATTGAAGAAATACACTCACCTCAAGACCCAGCCATCCCACTCTTGGGCATATACCCAAAGAATGCTGATACATACCATAAAGATACATGCTCAGCTATGTTCATAGCAGCACTATTTGTAATAGCCAGAACCTGGAAACAACCTAGATGCCCATCAATGGAAGAATGGATGAAAAAAAATGTGGTACATATACACAATGGAGTACTACTCAGCAGAGAAAAACAATGAAAGCATGAAATTTGCAGGCAAATGGATGGAACTAGAAAAAATCATCCTGAGTGAGGTAACCCAAACCCAGAAAGACAGTTATGGTATGTACTCACTCATTGGTGGATTCTAGATATAAAATGAACAATCAGACCACAACCCATAGAACCATAGAGGCTATATATATAGCATGGAGGTCCCTAGGACGACTGTGGCATATAATAAATTTCAGTTTTACTCAATTATTGAAAAAAAAAAGATATAAATTGAAGAAATACACTCACCATCACAGAACGGAGTAGACCACTGAAGTCATCCTCTGATCTGACCGGGAGCGAATCCACCTGGCATTTGATCACACCAGGAAGCAGGAAGCAGAGAGAAGGGACTCATGACCCTTCTCCCTTACCTTTTAAGAGGTCACTGCCTCCTTTGGGCCAAGATCATGGGCAGAGCAAATACTAGTACATTCATGTTCATATATGTGTTTACATATATGCACATGACTTGCCAGCATATATGTGTATTCATGAATGTGTGCATGTGTGTGCCCATTTTCATGTGCTTGTATGGATGTGCATAGTTATGTGCATGCTGTGTGTACGTGTATGTGAATGTGTGTGCATAAACACGTTTCCATGCATGTACATGGCTGTGTGTGGTGATCACATGCATATGAGTATGTGCATGTGTGAACACAAGATAATGTATATGTGAGTATATGTAGCACAATGTAAAAAAAAAAAGGCTCTGAGTGACTCTTGGCCATGTAATTTTACATTCATTCTGGGTGACACAAGAAACTGTAAGAGCATTCAAGGGATGACATAAGTCTCCTCCTGACTATTGTATGAGAATAGGTTGGGTGGAGGGTGATGTGACCATCAGGTAAGAGCATCATCAGCTGGGACATGTAGTTCAGGGTGGGCCAGGGAGAGTGGACGGGCTGAGGAAAATAAGCTTCAAGTTTGGGACTGAATGAGCCCTTGATGTGGGAAGTTTCGGTCTGGCCCCCCTTCACTCACCAAGCAACAGTGGAAAAATCCACCTCCCTTTCTAGGCCTCAGTTTCCCTTGTCTACGACATAAGGTCTGAGGAGGTGGAGCAGCTGGTGCCAAGGTCTTCCGCAGTAGGCACTGGCAGCCCTATATTTGGGGCCTTGGCTCTCGGGCTGTGATCCAGTTACTAATCCCAGCAGGCCTGGATGCCCCATGGCAGCTGCAGAAACCTGGGGATGATGCTGTAGCTTAGGGAGAGTTGCCTGTTGTCTGCAGAAACTGGGACAACTAGAGACTTGAGACTTGCCTGCCCACCCACAGGCTGGGAACGGCTGGTCTGATGTCACCTTTCAGCTGGAGGAGAAGTACAGGCTACCAGCCCAGGGCTTCCTGAGCCCCTGAGGGGACTGATGTCCCAGCCACAACGCCTTTCCAAGTGGCCCAGCCTCAGCTCAGGGGCTGTGCCCACGCTCTATGGCTGACCTCAGTGTACCTCTTCAAACCTCTCTGCGGGGCTCTTGACCAGGTAGACATCACTACCTCTGTTTTATTGAGTAGAAAACTGAGAACGAAAAAGTAGTGGGCAGCAGAACTAGGAGGGAAGCAAGGTTAAATAGTTCTTCCACCATTCTTTGCTGCCTCTCAAGGGTGCAGTGGATGTGTGGAAAAGAGAAAGAGAAGCTAAATATGTTTTAATAAATATAGACATTCACACCCTCCTGTTTTGTCGGGGCTGAGGACTTTCAAACAAAAGCTGCTTTCTGCAGCTGAAGTGCGGCCCTTTTGTGAAGTGGATAAGCCCCCTGGTCATTGTTTACAGCTTTTTGCTGCCCATTTATTCCTTTGTAACTGCAGCAAATTTTTTTTCCAAGACATATACATGCTGGGGACTCTATGAGGCTCCAGGGAGGGGACCGCACTAATTAACAGAAAATGACTTAGTTCCTGAACCCACTGGTTTGCGCTGCAGTTGAAAGATGTCCTCTTCTGGCTGTGGTTTCTGCTCCGATCTCTGTACCAGAGAAATGCAGGGGCCTGGTGAGGTGCTGTGATTTCACCGGGGGAGAGACCTGATCAGAATTCAAACCCGGCCTTGTGGCTCACGGCAGCGGTAGTCAAAGCGCCGCCGGAGCAGCCCGCCCTGAGTCAGGCAATTTGATTAGGGTTTAGTAGAGGGATTACTCACAAAGGAAGACAAGACTACAGGGGACCACAAAGCACTCATCAGGACCCTCAGTTCACAGTAAGAGGAAAGAGAAGTCCGTCGGCGGCAGATAGATGAGGACTCCCAACAGAGCTGGGCTTTCAGTGGAGGGCTTGACGATCCCAAAATGACCCTGCATCAGTAGACTAGGAATAAATACTCCAACTTCACTGTCCTCTCTCCTTCCACATCCTTCCCGAGTTATCCACAGCTCAGATCATGGTCATGATGCCTGTAGGACAGATTCTGGCGGAAAGAAGGATACAAAGGGGACCTGGGAGAAAACCATGGGGTCTTCAGCCAAAGTTAAGATGCCTCTGAATCAAGTGCAGCTCATTGGGCCAGGGGAAATCTAGACTCAGGACCAAGCAGGTCATAAGTTCCGTGGTGCTCCTCACTTCAGGCCAACAGGAATGTGAATGTGTGTGCATTTACGGTTGTCCATGCATGTTCCTGCATGTGTGTGGTAATCACATGATCTCTCTCTCTCTCTCTCTCTCTCTCTCTCTCTCTCTCTCTCTCTCTCTCTCTCTGTGTGTGTGTGTGTGTGTGTGTGTGTGTGTGTGTGTGTGTGTGTGTGTAGCTGTGGTCTGGGTGGCTCTTGGTCATGTAATCTTACATTCACTCTGGATGACTCAAGAAGCTGGAAGAGTATTCAGCCAGTGACATGATCTAATTTGCATTTTCAAGAAAGTCTCCTGACTGTTTTGTGAGAATAGATTGGATGGAGCGTGACCATCAGGTAAGAGTGTCATCAGCTGGACCACTTAGTTCAGGATGGGGTCAGGAGAGAGCGGACGGGCTGAGGGAGATAAGCTTCAAGCCGGGGAATGGATGAACAAATGGAGGAGCCCTTGATGTGAGAAATTTAGGTCTGATTCCTATTTGCCCCATCACCTGCCTCCTATGAGATGGTCAGGGGACAAACACTGATGGCTGACGGCTCTTCTGACAGCCTCAGGGTTCGAACTTGGCTACCATCTGTCTGGATTGCAGCAGACTTCTGCAACCTTCCACTCTGCTGGGGCTCTCTTAAGGGGGTGGGGGAGCAGACAGAACAGCAAAAATGTGGGGAGAAACTTTGTCAGTTTTAAGGGGACAGGTAGGGGGTGAGCCTGAACAGCCTGGGAGCTAGCACTGGGGACTTTGGTTTGTTCCAGGCTTGTGTGAGCTCACTGGAAACGAGATATCCTTGCCTGAGGTAGTTGGCTGCAGGGGGTGGATAAAGGAAGTGATGGCTTTATCCAACAAACAGAAACCCGATTCACAAGGTTTCTGAGGAATGCCGAGTTTAGGTTTTGTTTATCCGCTAGCAATCTTTCTGTTTACCCCGTCAGAGTCCACCCCGAGCTGAGCCCAGACTGTCATTCAGGACACTGGCTGCCGGCCTTGGAGCCGGCTTTGGACCTAACAGTGCCTTCATTTGAAAAATGGAATAATTACTTGTAAGGGTGAAATAAATGCCATGTGTGAAGCGTTTAGGAGATGGCTTGGCACAGAGTAGGCACTATTATTGCTAATAGCTATTACGACTACACACACCTCACCCAGACATCAGAACAGGAGCCATATTGAGTGTACTACAGACTTGGACTCATTTCTCACAAAAAAAAAAAAAAAAAAAAAAAAAAAAAAAAAACCTGTGAGATTTTGGTCTCTCTTTCAGAGCTCAGTTCAGCCCAGAGATTTCAGCCCTTCCTCAAGGTCCCACAGCTTACAGACAAAGAGAGGTGTGCATCCAGCTCTCAACCCAACGAAATCTTTATTCTTGTTGCTGCTTCTCCTCAGATCTCTCCCTATGGGTCACTGAGGCCCTGAGAACTCATTCCAGATGAGTCCTGCTGGGCCCTCTCACCAAGGGCATTCCTGAATTCAGTCAGCATCACACCTGAGGGGCAGAACTATGGAGCTAGTTCTGTTTCCATTCTTGGAGAAGGAAACTGAGGTTCAGGGAGACAGAGGAACTCTCCCAAGACTACTCAGCACATGGGTAGAGACAGCACAGGTATCATTTCCCCCGAAAGACAATCCAGTCTCTAGGACCCCAGCATCACCTGGAAGTACCCCATTGCTAAGCCCAGCAGCGCCCCCACCCATCTCCCTGCTTTATGACCTGTTTTATGAGCCAGAGGCCCGCCAGCTTCTGTGTTGCCATGGAAACAAACCTCGAACAGATATCCTGGTTGCTCATTCCGGGGTTGATGATTTTTGTTGTTGATTTTGTTGCCTGTGTATACATGTGTGTGCGTGGCGGGGGGCGGGGAGCGTGTGCACAGATGCATGCAGATGCATGTGGAGGTCAGACAAAAGTCTGATGTCTGGTATCCGTCTCCATCCCTCCTCACTTTATTTACTGAGGTAGGATCTCTCACTGAACCAAGCGCTCACAGACATGGCTAGCCTAGCTATCCAGCTCGCTCCAAGGATCTATTATCTCGGCCTTCCGAGGGCTAAGATTACAGGTGAGCCATCAGTTCTACCTGGCATTTGAGTGGGATTTAAGAATCTAAATTCTGGTCCTCATACTTGTGTGGCAAGTGTTTTATCTGAAGAGTCATCTCGTTATCTTACAGGGTTGGCAGTTTTACGTCAGGAGCCCAATGTTGGAGATAAGGACTGGAATCTGGGCTCCAGGGCTACACAGAGCCTGCCTGTGTCTCCTCTGCCCCAGTTCAGGCTGTGCCCAAAGGGCTCAGGACTCACAACCTAGAGGTCAAGGGGTTGCCAAGGGATTGGGGGAGTCTGCAACACACAGGAAAATACAATGGCACACTAAACAGGGCTTGGAGATCCAACAGAGCTGGGCTGTCGACCCGCAAGGTCCAGGACATGCAGAGACAAGAGGACAGCCAACGTGAAAGGTGTCACAGTGGTTTACAAAGGCACACAGATGCGCACTCAAAAACAAAGGTGCCCACACAGCAGCTGCAGGAGGAGATGCCCACGGGCAACACAAATCCAGAGTGGTGCCCAGGTGCCCAGATTCCAAGACATACAGAGGACATTTGGATACCCACAGATACATGCCAACACACATAACACACACACTCAAAGCATACAGACACACACTGCTTACCATCTGTGTGACCCAGGCACCTTGTCCCACCTCCTGAAGCTTTAGTCTTATCCTGTGTCACAGGGGTATCAACGCTGTAATTCATGAGAACAGAGGAAATCAGCAGAGTGCCCATGCCACCCTCCCCCCACCTCTATTTAGCCAGTCAACTCACATTCATTAAGCACTTTTTTTTTTTCTGTGCCAGGAGAGAAGTGAGCTAGGAAGGATTCACTGAGCTCTGGACATGTCTGCTCCCTTGGGGATATTCCAGCCCAGGGGTGCACAATCTCCTGCTCTAATCCCACAAAAATCAGACCACCAAAAAGTGAAAGCAAAATGAGATTATGTGCTCCTTCACCAGACCCTACCCTGCTGAGATGGAATGGCGTCTCAGGGGTACCAGAATCTCTCCTGCTTTCCTAGACTTGAGGTCTAGAAAGGGTGCCCAGCCCAAAGGAGGACTCTAGGGCTCTTCTCCATATCCAGAGACCCCCTAGCCTTTGTGCAGAGTGGCCATGGCTGAAGCCTATTTATGGTTGCCAGGGAACTGAATGATTTTCCATCAAGCAGGCAGTTTGTGAGGGTGCTATCTCCCCTCACTCTCCAGGTAGCCTTGAGATGCTCTGGATTTCCAGCCTGGGTAGGCTGCATATTCGTTGATCACTTGGCACAGGGCGACAGAGTTGCTCAGGATCTTGCTTTCTACGGATGCTCAGCCCTGCTTACTAGGAGAAAGGCATGAGGAATGATCACAGTGCCATCCTTGTCTCCAAGGTCACGACCAAGGCAGGCCTAGGGTTCAAGATAGACCTGGAGGATCCACCACAGCTCAGCCAGTGACCTTGGCTGAGAAACTCCCCACCCCACCCCCACCCTCCACTGGTGAATCAAATGTCTTTGTCTGACCTAAGGAGATTACAGGCTTCCTCCCACCTGACTCCTGGAATTGGGGAGAGCCTAAATTAAGGATGAAAGCAGAAGTGTCCTGAATAATTAAAGAGGCAGGTGGGCCTCTATCTATCACCTTGGAAGGATCCACAAGGCTGGTCAGTAATATTGTGCAAGGCTACTCTTCCAAACTCCACTGCATAAAACTCTGAGTCAGAAAATTGCACAAGGCCCAGTAACTCTAACTTTGGGTGCATACCCCCGAACAACTCAAAGCAGGATATCAAAAATAAATTTGTTGGAGCTCGGGTCAATCGTAGTCGGTAGAGTGTTTGCCCATCGTCCGTGAGGCCCATGCTTGATCCCCTGGGCCACCTAAAATGCCTATAATCCTAGCACTTGGAAGGTGAAGACAGGAAGATCAGAAATTCAAGGTCATCTTCAGCTAGATAACGAGTTTGAGGCCAGCCTAGAATATATGAGAACTTATCTCAAAGTAGTCCCAGTAGCCAACATGTGGCGGCAACCTGTGTCTGCTGATGAAAGAACAGATAACATATGCTGTGCAAACGGTGGGATAGTATTCAGCTTCAAAAAAGAATGAATGAGTTTCTGCTGTTACAATATACATAGACCTTGAGTGCATTATACTAAATGAATTAGTAAGTCACAGAAGAACAAATACTGTGTGCTTCCATTTACATGAGGTTTCCAGAATAGTCAAATCCATAGCAACAGAAGAAGCAGTAGTTGACAGGGTGGAGAGACTGTGTTTAATGGATACAGAATTTCAGTTTTAAAAGGTAAGGAGGTTCTGAAGATGGAGTGTAACAATGATTGCACAACAGTATAAATGCACTTACTGCGAATGGGCCATGTTAAAAGCAGCTAAAATGGTAGATATTACGTGATGGAATATTATATCTTTTTTTAAAAAAACACTGCAACTGTGCACAGTGGCACACAGTATGTGTTCTATAAGCACCGGTTGGAAGAATGGAGGGTGACCTCAGCCATGCCCAGAATATACTCATGATATTCCTGTGGTGCTGTATCTTCAAAGATGTCAATGTGGAAAGACGCCCCATGCAAACAGTACTGAGCCAGAGACCGGGCTGAAATCACCGGCTGGCTGTGGACTCTTATTCACCCCACGTTTCAGCAGACTCTTCCAGTAGAGACGTAGTTGTGTGGAAGCTGGTGATGTTCAAAAGGAGTTCTGAGATAGCCGTGCTCTCTCCATCCCTTCAAGTGCCCGTGGTGATTCTTTAAAACCTCCCAACAGGCCTGCAAGGTCACAGTGAAGGTCACGCCTACCACACATCAGGCCTGTCCTGGGCTCAGAAGACACCCCTTTATGGAGCTTACACTGTAGCAGAAGAGAGTAACAGCAAATGGAAAACTTAAAGGAGTTTCAGGGAAGGGTGCTAGGAAGACAGGAATAGAGTTCTGGGGGAGGGGAGGTCAAGAGCAGAGCTAGAGAGTTATAATTTCACCAGGAAACCTAGAAAGTCTGGCTGGGGAACGGTGGTTAAGCATGTACCTGAAAGAGATGTAGGAAGAAGCCATTTGGATCCATCTGGGACAAGAGCCTTGGGTGGGGGCATCCCTAATACATCGGCACAACAGCCAGGCAACCACTGGAGCTGGAAGGCACACTCTTTGGAAAGACCCAAGCTTTAGAACAGGAAGTCACCTGCCTCATAGTAGGATCATGGGCCTATCTGACTAAGCCAGGGCTCTTAACTATAAACGGATGGACTTTTCCCAGACAGGAAGCCACAAGGCATGAGCTGAGCACATGTTAGTGTCAGACATGATAGGAATTGCAGAGGAGCACCTGTCCCTCTGGAGCTGCCACTGAATCCATGTGATTGTGTACATGTGGGAGCAGTCTTAGAATGTGTGCCCATGAGTGTACCTACCTCTGAGTGCAGATGTGCCTGAGTATACATATATATTATTATGTTCTGGCTCCCATGAGGTCAACAGTGATTTCTTAGCCACCCCCACCTGTAAGTGTGGGTGGGTATCTTTGTCCCACCTCATGCATCTACAGGAAGGTCTTCATGTCCATCAGGGTACAGCATCTGCATTCAAATGTCTACAACCAAGCATATGTCATTGTACATGCACACCATGGTCACACAGTCTCCAGAGTTCTATCCAGGTAGTGTGATTCCCTAGGTTATAATATAGGTCTGCCACTGGCCTGATATGACCTTGGGCAAATTTAACCCCCTCTTTGGTTCATCTTCCATATCAGTAAAATGGGAATAATCATTTTTTTAAAAAATGACTTTATCAAGTTGTTACATAAAGCACTAGATCAGAGGATTACATATGGCCCAGAAATTCCAATTCTGGAATCATATCAATTAATATACATGAAATAAATCCTGGGCACAGCGTGTGAGCTGTTGTTACATGGTGTTCTGTCTGTGTGTTTGCCTGTCTGGGTCTCTGTCCTCCTGAGCACTCCATTCCTTCGGAAGGAAGTGTCTTTATTCGGGCAAACTCTCATGTTTGTCATTTGTGGCCTGTCTCTGGTGACAAAAAATCCAATGTAGCTGGCATGGGGACAAGGGGAGGGAGTGCAGGAGAATTCATGCCACAGCTCGGCCAGCTGGACTCTGACCTGACCAGCCAAGCGGCTAAATAGGCAGGCAAGAGAAGGGAGGCCCAGCTTGGGGCCTGGGCCATCTCTAGCTTCGGCCATAGGAATTCCTTTCACAGTCCTCTTGCATCTCAGCTGGAGAAGGGGGTATCCCAGAGAAGTCTTGGGTCTGTGCCACCACTGTGTCACAGCTGCCTTTCTTGAGACAGCTGTTCTATGATGGCCCTTGGTCTAGCTTGCTGAGTCTTCATGTGGACTTCCGGAGACAGGCTCTCTCATTATCTCTGCTTTACAAATAAAGACGCAGAGAGACAGACTGATCATGTAAGTCGTACAACTGGTAAGTAGAAAGACCAGAGCTCAACCATGTCATTTATGTTGAATGAGCAGGCCCAGTGAATGAGAGAGTAAACTGAGATTGGAGGTGGGGTAAGAAGAGTAAGGAGACAGAAAACCATGGGGACTGGTGTGGTATCCTCCTGGCAAAGGCTGGGACCAGCTTGGCACCCTGCTGGAGAGGCTCTGGGGAGAGGAAGGGAGTGGCAGATGGGGCCAGATGGCAGGGGCTGGAAGGCATTGGAGGTGCTGGAATTTAAGCCACAGTGAGGTGCCATGGGGATGAGCCACCTGGATCCTTTGGTGTGGATAAATTGGCGAGCTGAGTGAAGGTCTTCAGGACAGCAAATAGATGGCATCAGCCCAGCAGCCCAGGAGAGCCAATTATAACAAAGGCTCTGCAGTCAGTCTGCCAGAGGGCTGGGACACTTTTAGCCAGACAAGTAACCTATAGTTACTGAGCCCCAATTTTCTCATCTAAATCTCTGGTTGAAAAGATTAAAATCACTGTTTCAGTGCTCGACTCATGATACTCAATAAACAGCCATCTATTATTAAACCAGAAGTTTAAACCACTGGCTTACATTATGTATGCATGCACATGGTACACATACATATACAATGCAAATCATTACAAAGTGATTAAAGGACCTAATAGAAAAGATGGACAGCATGCACAAACAGATGGGAAGTTTCAGAAGAGGAAAAGCTGGCTGGCCACGCTAACCCAATGCTAATGAGCCATGATGCCAGAGAGGAAGGATTCTGGAGATGAGATTAGAATTAGACTGGACACAGGAGAAAACGACAACTCAGTAATGGTTTCGTAGCAAACCTCTGATGCAGACATCTCCAGCTGCGGCACCAGCTCTCTGGATGTGGCAGAGGTTGAAGCGCAGCCCCAGGTGCACCATGCTTGGTGGGATAGTGCCCACATCCCTGAGCAAACATGATGGCATTGCCACCTGTGCCAACTTCTTTCAGCACCAAGGCTTCAACAGTGATCAGGATGGAAACTCTGTTTCTGGGAAACTGGGCAGCCGCCGAAGGCTCTGAGCTGTTCTTAATGCAGCCCTCCGGAGCTCACAGGCTAAGGGGGCGAGAGCGGGGATGTTGGACTGATAGATAAATAAAATGTTCTGTTACATGGTGGCTGAGCCAGTGAAGAAAGTCACAGAAGGGGACCTGAGGAAGAGAGCTGAGGGTGCATTTTTAAATAAGATGCTTGGGCAGGGTCTGAATAAGAAGGTAACATTTGAACAACAATCTAAACTGGGTAGCGTGCAGCAAGAAAGGGAAAGTCGAGGGTTCATCGACAAACAGAAAGAGAGCCTCTCGGTCCAGCGCCTCCGTGATGCCTCTCAGAGCTGAGAATCGAGGATTCCAGCGCTATCAACAGTAGCTGTGAAGGTTACTGACATAGGGGAGTATTTCTTCTACAGATATCTTCAAGTAAGGATGTTAAAATAGCATCAAAACAGACTTCAGGTCTGGGTATTTATGGTCTCAAGTAGAGTCCCACTTCTCTTGTATACATTCTGGGAATCCCAACAACGATACGCTGAATATTTGTTTACAGTAAAGATACCCTAACTGTGATCCCTGTGATCTAGAGTTTTGTCTGGATTCCTGTCTGGTTTATCTCATGAGCCATTATGATTTCATTTAAATTTCTTAGCACGGGCTGGAGAAATGCACCAGCCATTAAAGACTAAGTCTCACAACTCTTTGAAGACAATAACTTTACAATTACCAAAATTACATATATAATATATAAACACACATATATGTGTTTATATATGTATATACATACACATATATATGACTCTTGTGAAGCTAGGCAGCTTCCCCAAAGCGTAGTGGCTATTATCATCACTTTTGGCATCCTACCAACACTAGATGTTAGGGTCCTACTGCTGGAGACACCACATACTTTGGTTACAGGATGTGGAGAAACCAAACTGGAATTGAGCCGGAAACTTCCTCTCTGCTGGCCGCATATGTAAGTGTTAAAACCTGCTAAGCAGGCTGCTGGATGGGGGTGGGGATGGTGGTGGGGGGATGATCATCACGGTCTCGTCCACTCTAGAACATGCTTGCCACAGCACCTGCTTCCCACTTGCGGAAGAGTGACATGACTACAGTGGGGGTAACCAGCCTGTACAGGAGGCCCCTTCCATAGGAGGGCATACACATTCAGTACCATAAACCTGGCTGAAAGCCTGTGACTGAGTGAGTCACGAGCCCAAAGGGGAACATACTATTGTTGCTTCCCTAAATGGACAGGTTGCCACACTTCCTTCTAAATATTTATGTTTACAAGCCTATGTTTGTGTCCCTCTCAGCTTGGGGCAGGCTCCCCCTCCTCCCCCAAGGAACTATTGAGTGTTTATAATCGCTACAGGAGAAGGCATTTTCTTCAGTGGTGTAGCCATGGAGGGTCTATAGCTGGGAAGAAGAAGGACTTCAGAGTGGAAAGACAGGGAGCAAGGGAAGACTTTAATCACAGTACACTGTGTATGTGGATGGACTACTGAAAAATAAATAAATAAAAATAAATAATACATGGATTTTTTTAAGGGCCATGAAGCGTGGCTTTCCCTTGAAAAGCCCATACTCATGCTTAGGGGATGTCTTATTCTTTCCCTGAACAGTTTTCTTTCTACTGATCCCCAGGCATTAAATCCATGTTTAAAAAGCTCTTTTGGAAAGAGGCCATGATTTGAAAGAGAGCAAGACGGGATTTAAGGGAGGGTTTGGAAGGAGGAAAGGGAAGGGAGAAATGATGTAATTGTATTATGAACTTGAAGAAATATTTTTAAATCTCTTTTAATAGCCCACAGCTCTGTTTCATGCTGACTGGTTGTGAAATTCCTTTCTGTTGCCGTCATAGGTTTGGGCTTTCCTTGAGTGGAGCGCTGGGTAAGGAGTAAGGGGACTCCACCACGGGCTGCTGCAGTAAGGGGACTCCACCACGGGCTGCTGCAGCCTAGGAGCCGGATTTCCCTCCCTGCTATCACCAACAGCGAAGGGAACCATGTGACTGTCTTGGGAAGTGTTTGTTTCCACGGTCAGTCAGTGGAAAGAACAGAAAAGCGGGGTGGTGGGGAAGGAGGGAATGTCTGGTGACAGGGTCAGGGGAACAGGGATGGGAAGTTCAGTGAAAGGGTTAGGGACTGGGCCCCCAGCTGGAGCAGATAACGTGGGGCTCTTGGCTTTACCCATGAATGCCACAGGAACCTATCAGTTTCCTACTGTGAGCTGAGATCTGCACTAACAGGATTCTTCACGAACAGCTTGTAGGAGAGCGGGGGGCATTAGAACTTAGGGTACCTGGGATAGAGTTGGAGGTGGTGGATGGAACATCGGATTTAGATTTGGGGTGCACCCTGCAGGATCAACTGATAACAGGTGGGAGGCCCTTATCATTATTGATGTTGTCCTAGTTCAGTTTATGTGGCCGTGATAAGAACATGAGGGCCAAAAGCAGCCTGGGGAGGAAAGGGTTTATTTGGCTTACATCTCTAGATCACAGTCATCCCTGAAGGAGCAGAAGAGAGACCATGGAGGAGCGCTGCTTACGGGCTCCCTCTCATGGCTTGCTCAGCCAAGTTTTTATACAAACCAGGACCACCTGCCCAGGGGTGGCACTGCCCACAGTGCTGGACTCTCCTACATCAGTCATCAGTTGACGAAACCTAACCAGCAGCATTGTTATAAAGGCTGACAAGGACCCCAAGGCTCTTTCTTCAGTACCCCTTCCAATCTTCCTGAGATATCTTGTTGACTTTGTTGGAGGACTGTTGTCAAGGGCCATCTCCCAGAGCCTGGCCCGGAAGGCCCTGAGCCCCCATATAGCTGAGCCATCCCAGCTCCATAATGGCAGGATGTGAGTTGTTTTTTTACTCAAAAATCAGCAAAGGGGACAGAAAACTCACCAGAGAAACTAGTCCTTGCAGCAACAAGCTGCCCTGTGCCCCTGTGGAGAGAACAGGGGCCAAGCTCTGCAGACGCCTACCCACACCTGCTTCCTTGTCCTTCTCCACAGCCCTGACCAGCCTGGCCTCCTCTCTCTCGGCCCTCCCACCTATCCTCCCAGAAGTAAGAGAGAAGACTTCCTGAACAGTACAAAACTATCATTGTTTAGACTTCACTATAACCCCCATGCCTAAACACAGGCTCCAGAACCGTTATAATGACCTCTGGGTCCTGTCTGGTCTGTCTCTACTCTTCATGGCTTTCCCCCCTCGACCTCCACACTTATCCCCCAGCAGACAGAAGAAGCTATGCCCCAAGCACATGCACAGAGAGGCTCCCACGCCTGTTCATCTCATGTAGAGTCCTCACATTACTTGGTGGCCAGGTCCCACCCATCTGCCAACTTCAGGGCCAGTGCATCCTTCCCAGGTCAAACACACGCAGGTAGGGCTCCTTCTGCCCCACAGCCCATTTACCCCCCATCCCACTCATGTTGTACTTCAAGACTGTGGGCACTACAGGTAGCCATGGGCCCACAACATCACCAACAGTGCCCAGCCGTCGGCCCGCTCTCCCACCGAGTCTGATACTGTCTCAAGACCAGAGCGTTCCAAGTTAATTGGAATTAAAATCATTTGAAAGAGTCAACTAGATAGGTTACAACTTGTTAGTCCCCCCCCCCCAACCTCTGTTGCCTGTCAGTTACATGCAGATTTGTACTACATGTGTGTCTTCACACACTGGTGCTCCAGGAGAGCAGGACTAAGTGTCATCCATCTCTCTCTAGCAGGCCACCACAGCCTGGTGATGAGGAAGAACTCATAAATCCAGCCCTGACTGTGGCCTGGAGACAGCTGTCAGTTTGTCCCTGGCCATGCATTTCCCACGCAAGACAACTGCACCCCAGGGAAGGCCTCTGCTCAGAGCCACAGGGAATATAGCCAGCAGCCTCCGCCTGGGCAGGAGCAGGCACATGCTATCTGCCCTTCCACTTCCTCTCACCTCTTCATGCCAAAGCTGCCCAGGCTCTCTGGAGCTTCCTGGGATTTTTTTTTTCTTGTCTACTTCTGATCAGCTGCCAACCTTGCCTGTTGACACAAGGCCTCCCACAGGAGGAAGCCCCGCAGCCATTGGGGAAGCATTTGAGGAACCAAAACACTGCCCCTCCCCCTATGTCTCCGCAGGCCTCTGTCCATGAGAATTTTAGGTCTGACCTTGGTGCAGGCCTAAAGCTCACAGGGAAGGGTCAGGCTGGGCAACAGTGTATCCCATGATGAGAGCCTTCTCACTGCTGGAAGCATCACATCAGGGTACCACAGTGCACATCAGCAGGTCCAATCAACTCAAGCCAGAATGTGTTGGTCAAATTTGGCCCAACGCAGTTTTTCAAAACTATATCACCCTTATGCAGCCCTTTTTGGTGACTTCCCGTTTGCATCTCGGTCGGTTACCATTCTTCTGGTTGCTTGATAAGCTCATTTGCACAACCCTGAGAACATATTAGCTAACATTTGTAACTGAAAAAAGTCTAGAAGTCACATGTGCCACAGTTACATTGAAATCAAGATCTTGGCTCCAATTCTGTCCCTTCATCTGAGCACAGGTCCTCAGTCTAGATCTCCAACCTGGATCCCTCATGGAGGCAACATGGCTACCCCAATTCCAGGCGCCATCGATTCACACTGCACATTTCTCTTCTCATTGTGGAACATCGTGAGCTCCCTAGCCCTGGTTAGCTACTCTTTGGGGCCAGCGGAATGGGTATCAGCCAACGAAAGTATCCTTCTGAGGTGAAATGATCCCATCTTCCACTAAGTCCATGGTGAAATCTTCTTCCTGGTGAGCTCCTTCTCATGAACTCCACCCTGTTCTTCCCTGTTTTAGTCCTTTCTGTTTTATTCTCCTATTTGTTTTTTTCTCTCACCACAAAGGCAGCCATCACTGAGCCCTGGGTGTGAATCTTGGTAACACTTTTCTGTTCACTAGTAACTTGTTTAGGAATGGCCATACAACTTGTTTCTGGCTTATGGAAATGCAAGCAAAAAAATCTGTGTAGGCTTTAAGGAAAGCTTTTGTCTTCCCGACACAGCAAAGAGGCTTGATGACAAGGCCATTCACTCCCTTGATTTTCCTTTCTCTTTATACCCTGGAGGAGAACCTGGTACATGGAGGTGTGGCGATCATAATGGGGCCATGGGGCAGCAAGTGTGAAAACAAATGCGCCCTTCTCAAGAATGGAAGACAGAACCCAGCATCATTGACATAGACATAGACAGCATCATTAGACAGCTGAACATTCCCTGAGTAGCTAGCTCTTGGAATGCTCTTATTAAAAGAATAAGAGAAGAGGAGGAGGAGAAAGAAGAATAGGAGGAGGAGGAAGAGGAAGAATAGGAGGAGGAAGGAAGGAAAAGAAACTATTGGTGAAATTATTAAGGCCACTCCACGTAGTTAAAAGGAGATTTATTTAATGGCGTAACTTACAAATGAAGGGATAGGTAGGTTGAGGGTTCTGGGAATGATGCAGTGTAGTCCGGTGGTGTTCTCTGGAGAACTCTGTCGGTCCACCTCTAGCATGCAGGCTCCTCTAGCATCTGGGCTCCCAGCAGCAAGAGAGCGTGTCCCATTCTCTGGTCTTCAGGGACCTCCCTTGGCCCCACCTTGTAGGTGTAATAGTTACTGAAGCCTCAATGGGGGTTGGAACTTCCAGACCAAAGCTGGAATGGCTACCCACTACAAGAAACTGGCAACACTTCCTTGTTTAAGTTCAAGGTATTTCTGGCTGACAGGAAGTCTTTTTTGTTGTTTTGACAAAGTAAGATGTGTGAGAATTAGAGACAGCTCAAGCTTCCCTGAATCCCAGTTGCATGTTGTGCACCAAGGGTATTTGCAAAAAGGCCTATCATTCAAGCATCCCAACAAAGGAGCAAGCGTCCGGACGGAGTGAGGGCCCCAAAGCTGGGAGGCGCGAGGCAGGAGTATGTCTCATCTACCGTTATCAAAGGGGCCTGTGGCGACGACAATCCAAAAGCACACTCTGAAATCCAGAAACAACTGCCACGAAGTCTTTTCAGAGCCTTCATCTTGCCTGCTTCTCCCATCCTGTAACTAAAATTCAATGAGAAAAAGCCAGGAGTACATACATCACAGCCACAAGTACCTCAACGAAACCCAATACCATCTAAATACTCTATGACAGGGGGCACATTAAGAACATCCTGTACTAAGGAATGCTACATAGTTTTGAAAAACGAGGTTGGCAAGTTTGTAATAGCATAGAGAAAAGTTTTATATATAAAACTAGTGTGTGTGTCGGGGTGGTGGTGTGGGTGTAGTTGAGTACCAACTCTAAGAAATATTACAGGGAAATAAATCAGTAACGAAATGCACTATTGTGTTAAGAGCACTGTTTGCTTAGGTTGTTCTAAAGACTTTGTTGTGAATTTTTCTTGCTGCTGCTCTGGACTGTCTCCTTGTCTCTTTGCTCTACTGTTGTGAGCAGAGAGAATAAAATTGACTTTTCCTTTGAAGATTCCAGGCCCCCTCCACTGTCTGAGACCATTGCTGGTGTCTCCTTCCAGGAAAGCAGGGAACCAAGGGCCTCAGGGAGGACAGCTCCTCCCGAAAAAGAGGCCCCAATCAAAACAGCTTCCACACCAGAATACCTGATTAACTCTTGAAATTCTTTGAAAGAGCAAAGGGAGTAGTGGAGAAAAGGGAGATGGCCTGAACTTACAGGAACTAACAGCAGAAAAGGGATGCAAGAGTTGAAGTTTTATGTAAGTTTATGCAAACAGAACACACACCCTGGCACAATAAGAATTCTGATAGGAGCCTCACCTGGAGCCAAGCCTCAGGAGGCTATTCACGGAGCACCTATTAAGTGTCCAGCTTGCAAAGCATTTACAGCCAGGAGTGCTCTAACTCTTACTCTACCAGAGGTAAAGGTCAGATTATCATCCTTCAGACCTGTCAATCAAGCCAGGTTCTGACAAGAAAATGGTCAATGCAGCTGGCCACCTCTGAAGCTGCTCCTATCTGCTAGCCGGGTTGAGCAGGCCTGGAGTATAAGAATATACCCAGGGGTTATATATATATCTGATGGGGTTAGTTCTTCTAAAGTCCAAAGGTCTGGAGTCTCTGAAGGCTTTTAGAGGATGAGCAACATGAGATGCGCAGCTGGGGTACATTGCACAGACCTGGGCCTACCATTCCTAGGACACCCTCCTCAAGACACGTCCTAGCTTTTCATAAGTGGGCTCTTTCTCCAGTGGACACCTTGTCAGAAGGACTTCAGCTGACTCTGATCCCTAACAAAGCATCTATTTCCTGGGCTGTTTAGTTCCTCTTTGTCACATGTCACACTTCTCTGGAGTCTTGTAAATACATGTGCCTTTTGCTAAGAAGTTCCGCCTCCAACCGACCCACCCCCATGAGAGGAGAGATCTGTGGCTGATGCATCTGCCTCTGTGTTTCCCACGCCCAGAATGTTCTTGGAGGTCAAGATAATTGTGTGGAACGAACTGATAAATGAATGTCACCCCTCTACCACAAGACCTAGTCACACAACTGTGGACAATCACCCAGTAACAATAGTAACCACAGGCTAAGTCACATTATGTTACTCACACTTCTGAGCAGATATTTTTACATCTGTTTTCTCAACTGTCCCTCTGGTCAACTGAGACATGATACATAATTATTCCCATTAGACAGTTTCAAAAACACGGGAGGCTCTTCCATGTGTAGCTACAGACTCAGGCCTTGAATCCGGCACATCTAATTCTAGATCCTGCTTTCTAACCCATCACATGACGCCCTGAGTTGATTCTATCCAAGTGTGTGGGTACCACTTTGCCTTACTCACTCCATGTCCCTGGGCCAAGTACCTACTAACTCTGTTTGTGCGTAGTAAATAAAGCAGTGGTTCTCAGGGAGGGGTGCCTGGACCGCCAGCATCAGCACCAGCCGGGCATGTGTTGAAGGAGTGAGTCTTGAGTTCCACTGCCATCTACTTCATCACACCAAGACATACTAGACTATAACCCCCTCTGAACACATAGTGAAAGTCTCCAGTCCTTGATGCAGAACTATTCATCTGTGGTGTCCTAGGGTAAAGCAAGAAGGTCATCCAATGCTGGAGCTACCCGTAGTTTAAGCTGTCACGATTTCTTCCCTCGAGTTGTTGGAAGAAATGTTTCCAGTTGCAATTTCAGGCCTTTGATTTCGGTCTCATCTGGTAGGGAAGATCCAGCCTGTCAGAGGGAGCAGGAGTTGGAGCAGGAGAATCTATTATTAATTACCATGTAACATTGATGAAGAGCCCACAGGGCACCACAGCTGCAGGAGCCGTGGAGAGGCTGGCTCCTGCCTGCAGGGGAAAGTGATTAGCAACATTATAAAAGGAAATATTCATCCTGGGGTGGCCCTGAGCAAACACCTTCAGGGAACGGGAGGTGCTTCTTCTAGAACCTTCCTCCCTGAGCTGGCACAGCTGCCTCCAGGTCCAGGGAGGACATGAAGGAGAGGGGAGTCTGGAGCAAAAGGACTGGACCAGTGGGTCTATATTGAGCCCTTCCAGTGGTGGGAGCAGAGTGCAACTCCAGGGGCCAGAGATGCCCAGCTTCTGACTAAAGTTCTGTCTGTCTGTCTGTCTGTCTGTCTGTCTGTCTGTCTGTCTCTCTCTCTCTCTCTCTCTCTCTCTCTCTCTCTCTCTCTCTCTCTCTCTCGACCAGCTACTTAGCTGTCCATGTCACCTTTAAGTCTCTCAACAGTCTCAACTCTATGAAGAGACAGAGGCTCAGGGTGGTCACATACATAAGGGCAGTTGGGTTCAGGCCACCTGCATTTCCTGAGTCCTTGCTTTCTCCACGGAGCCACTCAGCCATAGGTACATTCCTGTATTTATGTCCTCAGACACTAAAGGCATTCTCTCCTGTTCCATGTCTCAGAGGTAAGTGTGGACACTCCTCCTGGAACACTGGATATTAGGATGAACACTCTGTGGCCCCACAATGGTGATCTCTAGAAAGCTTAGTGCCAAGGAGACAATGTCCTCCCAGGGGCCTGTTTTTGATCTTGGACCTCACATTTCCTAAGATAGCCCATGGGATTGGCTAATTACCTTTTACTTTGCTCCATGGGCTATTTTTTTAGGCCACCAACTAATTGGAATACCCAAATTCCTCCTCTTCCCTGGGACTCTGTTCTTCTGTATGCCAAACAGGACAGTTTGGAGTCAAGAGTCAACATCCTGACCTCACTTGCTGTATGATCAAACCATTGACCAATCAGAAATACCAGCCTGAGACTGGATTTTAATACAGATAATGCAAAATTCCCAGGACACATTAATGTCTAGCTCTGCCTGGCACCTCTTGTGCATTATGCTCTATCACCCTTCTGAGGACTCTGGGAAGAAGCTAGTCTTGTAAAGGACATGCCACAAGTGAGGTTGATGCTCAGTCCTGTGACTTGGAACTGTCTCCCTAGAAGTTTAATCTGTAATTCCCCTGTCACAGTATCAGGAGTCAGGGCCAAATGTTTGCATCCTGAGAGTGCCACCCTCCTGCATGGACTAATGAGATGGCAGGCCCCGAAACATGAGTTCCGTCGGGGCTCCCGTCTGTCATCTGTCTATCATCTGTGTGCACATGGACATGCTCCCCTTTGCCCTTCCTCCTTCTGCTGTGGCAGCAAGAAGACATTCATCAGAGGCCTGTTTCCTGATCCTGGTCTTCATAGCCCTCTCGAGCAGGGGTTCTCAACCTTCCTAATGCTGCAACCCTTTAGTAATACAGTTCCTCAGGTTGCGGTGACCCCCAACCATATAAAGTTATTTTCATTGGCACTTCATAACCGTAATTTTGCTACTGTTAAGAATCATAATGTAAATATCTGATATGCAACCCCCAAAGGGGTCTTGACCCCCAGGTTGAGAACTACTGCTCTAGACCCATAAACCAAGCCAGTCAACTTTCCCTCTGGCTGTGCTGGAGACCACACCCAGGGCACTAAGCTCTATCTACACCCTGGTTTCTTCAGACTAGCCTTCACTGTGGAGCCTCAAACTCACGGTCCTCCTGCCTCCACTCCTGATTGCTGGGATTACAGCTGCCACCACAATGGCTCCACACAAACTTCCCTGTTTATGAGTCACCCGGTCTGCAGAACTCTGGACGGCAGCACAAAACGGACTAAGCTCAGGGCGGGAACAACACACACAATAAGCCTCTGCTTGTGGGTCCACAACATGTCCTCTCTCCCGTGGCAACAAAACGTGAGGTTTTTGGCTCTTTCTAAATTTCTTCACTTGTAATCCAGACCACACCATGTCCCTGGGGGCTGAGCAAGCTGCTCTGTTTCCCAGGAAACCACTCTGAGTCTTGAAGACTTATTAAGCACTCCACAAACTTGAGGGAGTGTTTTCATACTGATGCAGCCAGAGCTAGATCCCCAGGGAGGTAGTGAGCTCTCCGTCCCTGCAGGTGTACAAGCTGAAGCCAAGCAAAGAATTCGAAGAGAGTTGCTGTCAGAGAGATTCCAACATCAGAAAAGATGAGCTAGCTCCCCTCCCCCTCCAAACAAACAGCAGTAGTTCAGAGCCAAGTGAACTGTTTTCAGATTCCCCAATCTGCTGAGCTGCCGTGGGTAAGTTACTCAATTGCTCGTTACTCAATTTTAAACTATTAATAGTGCTTTCCTCACTGCATTACTGGAAGATTACATCATAAATTAATACGTGTGAAACATTTTAGCAAAATGCCTGACACATGGTAAATCTATACCCACTAGTTACTGCTGTCAGACTTCGCATTTTAACTTCGGAGTTAAAATGGTGTGTTGAAAACTTCAGTCGATGCTGTGTAAGAAACAGTCAACAGCCTGCTGCCCTGCCTGGTGGCGTAGGGCTGGAATTCCCGGAAGCCCATCCCCTCTGGTCCCTGCCTATGACACCACAGTTGATATGAGGACACCTGCATTTCAGATGCTGTCTGGAGACTTAGAAAGGTGCCTACTCATCAAAAGCAGTTTGCTCAGCTCTTCAGTTGAGCAGATAGGGAAACTGAGGCATAGAAAAGAATGAGAGCTTGCTGAGATCACCAGAAGTTAGGAGACAGGCCCTTTCTAGAAGGCGGAAAGGTCTCCTAGCCACCCTTTCAGAAAACACCTCCGTCCCTCTCTTCCTCCTTTCCTCCCTCCCTCCCAGTGCAAACTCTGTGGACCTTGGCCCAGAGGGAACCCTCCCCAAGGCATGGCCTCCCACTGCAGGAAGCAGGCTGAAGTGTCAGGAGAGGATGAATGTATGGAGAAAGGAGAAAGTGTCCGGAGAGAAAGAACATAGGGAGAAGGGGCCAGGAACCAGATACAGGAATGAGGTGTCTGCGCACAGAGGGGCCTCAGCCCATGAGGGAGAGGCCTAGACCGGCCATTGGAAGAGAGCCTCCAACTTTGCCACAACCTGCCTCCTCCCAGCTCAGGTTGGCTGCCCTCCACAGCAGGGCTCAGGACAGAGTCGGGGGAGTAAGTACATCGGAGGCCTGGCAGGACACTGGTGGGACCAGCCTCTACCCTACAAAGGGAGTACCTGGCTGCAAATGGGGTTTGTCTGAAGTCACCAACAGGTCTTTGGGCCATGCCTTAGGAGTCTAGGCCTTGTTTCTACCCACAGGAACACTTCACAGTGGTAACTACAGTCACAATAATAACAATAGTGATCCTTCTCTTTAATCTCCCCATGGGAGTCATAGTCACAACAGTGACAACATTAGTGATTGTGTTGACTTTGCTTTGATGACCAAGAAAGGTCAGACATGACTCAACATTCTTTCCGGGATCATTTTTTTTTTCAGCGTGGTAAATCCCTCCATTGGGGAACAACATGCTCCGTTTTCCAGTGGAGCAAGTGCAGGCACAGAGAGGAGTCGGGGGGCTGTCTGAGACACACAGCTGGCGCTCGGCAGAGTGGGACTAGATCCTGTAGCCTAGCTACACTGCCCATGTCATGCACATATGTTATCAGAGGTAAGCAGGCTTTCTTTGCAGAAGTGCAAATTATCAGTGCTCGTAGACAAAGAGGGTTTTCAAGTTCAGAGAGCTACCGTGTGTGCACAGCTGCCTTCCAGACAGCTAATAGCTCCTGTCATTGTGGCTCCAGAGAAGCCAAGTGTTCATTTTCCCTTTTCACTAGGAGTGGTACACGACCCCGATGGAACCAAGAAGGCTTGTGTTTGTGTGTGTTCAGGTGTTACGGTGCCTTACGAAGCTCTCACAGCCATGGATATTGCTTCTCCCTCTTTCCTGCACAGAAAAGGGGTGCATTTCCTGAAACTCAAAAGCCATTTTATAATCACAAAGCACCAAGAATGAGAATAACCAGGTACCTGTTAGAGGTAGGAAAAATGGCAAACAGAGCCTCAGTCCCCAGTGACTAACTTAGCCTTCCTCGCCTTACAGGGCAAATGGATTATAGCCAACAGTAATACAGTAATAGTTGATGTTACTTATAGCTGCATTATATTCATTCCTAAATTTCCCAAGAGTGGGGCCTAAGTAGGATCTAAGAACTTCTTGAGCCCAGACACACTATCACACTGTCACATATGTGTGTGATTGCCTCTCCTCTCCAAATGTACCAGCTTCAGGACTTTGCTTGGCCCAGGCTCAGAAAAGGCACCTATGCTGTTTGTTCTTCAGGCCACACTGTGGCCAGCCACCAGAACGGTTTACATGAACAAACTCGAGGATCTTGAAGAACAAAGTATGGATCTTGCCCTAAGCCCCACTGCTGAGAAATGTCCAAGGTCCCGAGAATCCATCCTACCAACTTTGAGCAAACATCTGGCTTAGCCTATGGTTCCCATCATACCATACCTCCTGTGCCGTCTAGACAAGCACTGAGGGACATGATGCCAAATTTCCAGTGCTGACAGGTGAGTGAAGCCAGCAGTGTGGGGAGCAGGTGAAGTGCTAAGTGGATGTGTGTTGTTGACAGAGCACAGCCACGTCAAGGACCCCAATGCCTCAGACCCAGGGGAATGGCAAAGCTTTCCTGAGGTCAGGCTCAGGAAATGGTGAAGTCTTCCCTTGGTCTGTGTGCAGATGTTGTCAGTGTGTGTGAAATGTCAACAGCAGCTTCCTCCCCCTGGATGTTTGCAGCCTGAGACTGGTCCCCTATAGAGACCTCCTACCAAGATTAACTAAATCTGCTTTTTCATTCCTCTGAGTACAATAAGCCCACTTCCTTGTTCAGCTGTATAAATAAACGCACTATGTTTCTGGGCTGCTGCTTGCGCATCTCTGTAGGAGCAGAGTGCCCACCTGGTCCTGTTTTTCTGTAGATGTGTGTCTGTCCTTTCTTTATGCCTCCCCCCTCCACACCCCAGTCAGGTCACTTCCTAAAGCCATGCGTATCTCAGCACAGCAGTCCCTATTACCAGAGTTCATAGTCTAGAGCAAAGCAGTCAGCGAGACAGGGACCAAGAGATCCTCTTGATAGTGCTTTTGACTTTCCAAGGCATTTTGAGTTTGCATTACTGGTCCAAATCTCCTGTTCAAAGTGGAGCCCAAGTTGCCATTGCTCAGAAGAGATGAGGAATGGGAAGGAGCTAAGAATAGACCCTAAAGATCACCCTTTGTCCAGAAGGCAACTTGACTTGCGCCTGGTTTATCTGGAAACACAGCCTCTCCAATCGTGCCTCTGTTCACTGGAACAGCCTTAGAGGCCCCTCAATCAGGAGACCCGCTGCTCTCAGCTCTACCAAATTGGCTGCCAGAAACAACAGCCCCTCCCCAAAACCAGAGTCAAGCTGGGACACTGTGTTGTCAGCTCCAGCACCCTCTGCACCAAGCTGTTGGCACCGGTAGCTAGTTAATTATTCATCCTCCAATGAGCGTACAAGCCCAGGGCTTCAGCCGTGAATTTGGAGCACACTCATGTGGGGAACCAGGGTGATGAGTCCAGACCTGTCAAGAAGTTTGGATATGTCTGCCCACAAAATGTTCCCTGATCCTCCCACTTCATCCCAGTCAGACGCAGTGGAGGACGACAGCTAAGAGACTTCAAAGACACAGGCCAGGCCATGACTGCTGTTGATAGGAAAGCCCTCTCCTGGTTGCTGGTCTACCTAGCCCAGCACTGTTCAGATTCAGCCCAATGCTGTCAGCCAGTTGTGCTGGTGGATGAGGGGTGGGGATGGAGAGTCATTTCCTCAGGACCCAAGGTGACTCAAATAAGTCCACATGCAGGGAAGGTCCCCTTTGCCACCATGGACAGAGCCAAACAGACTTGGCTCCCTCTTTGTTCTTAGACAAAACACCATTCTGTCGGATCTGATGCCTTGAAAATGACACGGAGACTCATTCATCTATAAATGTGTGTTGTGCCCCTCCTGGACACTGGGGACCCAACAGGAAAATAATAGTGATCTTACAGGGCTAAAAGAGTCAGTTCACTTCTCTAAAACACTGTGTCTGATAATAAGGAATACTCAGTACAGAGTGGCTGTTAGTACTCTCGTTGTTTAGCCTTTACGCCCAACAGGATGGGTGCTGTCACTGAAAAAAAAAAAAAAAGCCCCCTGCCGTAGACCTTCCATGAATGCATGTGCCTTGGCTGCATAGACCTTTCCATGCATGCACATGCCTCGGCTGCATAGACCTTTGTCATAAGAACTGATTTCTTCCTATACAGTTGCCTTTGGCATTCATTTCCCTAGCCTATGAGGCTTTTTGGGGAGTGGGGTGAGGGTCACATTCCTTTCCCATTGTAGCTTATCCCCACCTGGTCTAGCATACAGTGGGGAATGAGAAATGTTTTCTTCATCCTCTCACTCCATTTATTCATCTACTCAAAAAACATTAAGTCTTATGCTGTGTAGACTGTAGACCCTACTCTCTACATAGAGGACAAATAATCTCTGTTGTTGATACAGACAACAGGAAGGCAGGAAGAAACTACACTGCAGTAGTCATCCCTTGTCCCCAGGAGATGACTGAAAGTCATGCACACCTTTTCCTGTACATACATGTAAACTTGTACTAAAGTTTAAACTGAGCACAGTAAAGGATGAGCAACAATTACAAATAGAATTAACTGCAGCAATGTATTGGGGAAAAATCTTTAATCCACCAAGAAGAGGACCACCTGGTAGCTGCCTGATGATGGTAAGAGCGCATAGACCCCCAAAACTGTGCATCATGAGCTGGGGAGCCCAGCCAGGATGGGTGCCAGAAGAGGAAAGCAGAGGTCATTGGGTTGTGGGAGAGCCCTGTGTGAAGCAGAGGAGGAAGACCTGGGAACATGAGTAAAGAGATCCCTGTGTACTGGAGACACCCAGTTCAGAGGCCTGAGGTGAGAGAAAGGTGGGGAGAAGCCCACCCTGGGGTCCCAACCTTACTCTTTAGGTGACAGAGAGGAAACAAGGTGCTTGGTGAATCTTGAGACTTCTAGGACCGGATTAGGGAATACTGCAGACTCCAACTTCTCCCTGAAGAAGTGGGTGAATGGGGGGGGGGGTCAAAAAGAAGGGTTATTTTCACAAGCACACACAAGTGTCTGGGCTGGACCCAGATCCCACATCTTCTAGCTCCACCCAGTATCACCTCCACTGAGCCACGATCATTGTCTTTCTGGGGATCTGATTCAAAGGCTCAAAAAGATCCTGGGTTATACTGAGGGTTTCACAGGTTGGGGGAACAGACTAGAGAGGTAGGATCTCAAAGCCTCTCTCCAGGAGCCACGCTCATCCTCCTGGTCAGAGTCACTAGAACTGAGAGCAGCCACCAGCGAGGCTCTGTATCTGGGAGCCATGGTTACGGCTGCTGCTTGATTGGCAGGGGTTCCAGATGCTTGCCAGTCTTACACTGATGCCTAGAGGTTGCCTGAGAAGCAGAAGCAAAGGCCAAGGGACACATCAGAGGTCACCAGTTGCCAATGGATACTACCCGTTAATCTTTCTCTCCCAAGTGATTCATTTCTGCATGGCATATCAATGCAAAATCTTTTTTAGAGCTCTGAATTAAAAATAAATTTGCAAGCACGTAACCAGATGTTACATGGGGAAAAGATAAATAACTCAGCCTGTCAAGGAACTGCCTCATCTCAGTCAACCCTCTCTCTTTCACAAGGTTTTAATTTTTAATTTCACAGCGGTAACTATAGCAACCTGCAAAAATAATATATTCCATAGCAAAACAACTTTCTTGGCTCAGGCTTGGCATCTCCATGTTCCTACATTCTCTCCTCTCTACCAACTTCATGCAGTCTGTGCCCAGTGCTGATGAGCATTCTCAGTTTTGGTTTCACATCCATCATTCATCCATCCATCCATCCATCCATCCATCCATCCATCCATCCAACAATCCATCCATCCATCCAGTCATTCCCAAGTAGCCGTGCCACTCAAAGTCATGGAACCACTGATTCTGGGTACCATGGTGCTGGACAGCAGATTCAGCCTCATGAGGGATGTCATCCTGACCTGACCTCATTGCGTCCTAGAATCTGAGTACATAGGAGAGTTTGCCTGCACTTATGGGGGAGCTAGTTGGTTCCACAATCAGTGCTGGGTATTGGAGTGAAGGAGAAGAGGAGAAGGGAACCAAGGATCCAGGTTCAAATGGAGGTGACCCCAGAGCAGAACGCTCCAGCCTGGAAGGGGAAGAAATACTGTTAACAAACCAGTTACCACCCTGGGCAACGGGAGTCTTACCACACTGGGAGTTCTGAAGCCAGTTCCTGGCATGCCCCAGAGCTGGAGTGACAAGTCCTTACTCTTGGTCAGCAGCTGCTCCTAGGGGACTTTAGTTCCCAGGACATCTTAGAAGCAGAGCAGCTTCCATTGCCAAAGAGTCCTCGTGGAGACTCGCATTACCCCTCTGAATCAAAAAGCAGGCCAGCTTGTTACAAGCTGTAAAGGGCTTGGGTTCCTGAAGCTTGCTCCTTCTTTATTATAATGTGACATATTAGACTGTGTAGGGATTACATGGCTCTTTCTCTGTCATGCTGTGAGAATTGGAACTTAGGGAACCAATGTAAAAGCACTGATAATGTGGCTACTGGAATTTCTTTGGATAAAAAAAAAACTAGATTTCATTTATAGGGGAAAACAAAAAAACAAAGATGGGCATCTGGACGCAGCCCCTGTGACAGGAAAGAAAGGCCAAATGGGGATGGGGAGTCATCAAAAGCATTCAGCCTATTGACTTCTTGCTGCTCAAATTCTTTCCTTGGGGGGGGGATGTGATGATGTCTATCCTACCTCCTTAGGTCCCAATGCAAACCAAGATGTGGTTCCACCAAAGTCCACTCAGTTAGCCCTACTTACAGAGCAGGGGTGAGAGGTTACAGGCAGGGGCACAGGGGACATTAAAGCAGCCACATTGGAAGGTCTGAACCCAGCAGGGATGATGACATGCTCTCATGGCTATGTAACTGAGGTCCCCCCTTTGGTCTTACCCCAACTACATACCCAGGGCAGCTAGTGGATAAAGGCTTGACATGGTTCACATGGCCCAAGTGACAGCAGACCCACAGTCATTCTGGTGAAGGACTCCTGGGGCGGTGAGCAATCCAGGACGGTCTGCTAAGTCCTGCCTAGGGTAGAAACAGAGCTGTTCCCCCAGTCTCTGATGAAAACTGAAATGTTGTAAGCAAACACATTGAGTGGGGAAATGCCCCTGTGAAGACGTTGCACTGTGGTGTCTGGGGAGAGGTGCTAAGTCATTTCTCCAGGCCTCAGTTTCCTCTTCTATGAGACGTGGTTCACAGAAGTGACTATTGTACTTACTTTGTTGTACTTACTCATGGTAAGGAGGAGATTAAATGATATGCTTTGATAGCTACACATTGCCTAATCAATTACCTGTGACTATTATATTTTTTTAGAACGTGGCATAGGTGCTTAGCCATGGGGATCAGCAATGAGCAAACAGGCATGATTGTTTTCTTTGTGTTGCATGCAGCCTTGTGGGCATGCTCAAATGCTTCATACAGAAATTTGGAGAAAGCCAGATAAAAACTTATTAAGTATGCCCTCATTTGTTTAAACACTCATAAAGCCGAAGGGATGCACACCAATATATAATGCTAGTTAGGATAAGATCATGCATGGCAGGTGGCTTGCGTTTTTACAGCAATTTTCTCTGTAATTTTTTTTTTTTATTTTTTAAGATTTATTTATTTATTATGTATACAGAAGAGGGCACCAGATCTCATTACAGATGGTTGTGAGCCACCATGTGGTTGCTGGGAATTGAACTCAGGACCTCTGGAAGAGCAGTCGGTGCTCTTAACCTCTGAGCCATCTCTCCAGCCCCTCTCTGTAATTTTTATGTTCACACTGGATTGTAATATTTTGCATCATCATTTTTGAAAAAGAAGGAAAATGAGTATATTCCTTTCTCTGACTTGCCACCCATCCCAAATTCCACTAGCTTCCCCAGGAAAGAACACCGCCACCCCAAGGGGAAACTGGCTTGTACCTCTGATGGCTAACTTTGGTGCACTGTTGAGGAAGGGTATGTCTCCATCAGAGTGCCTGGACAGACTGATGAGTGGGAGAGGAATTTCATCCTCTCCTCAACTGGGGCAAGCCCCTGAAGACAACCCTGCCAAGCCTCAGGAGAGCCTGGGCTCATCGATGTCTGCAGAGATAAGGCTGTGGTTTCAGCACCACAGGGGTCAGCTCTGGGTGCCTGTCTGCCCAAGCCATGTTCTCCAAGCAGCTCTGTAACAAGCTGGCATTTTTTCTTCTCTGGGCTCCTGTGACTGATTATTCTGAATACAAGCCAGAGAAGAAGGAAAAAAAGACACCGTTAACACTGTAAAATCACACGGTCCACCTCTGTCTTCTTTTAGGAGTTTTTAACTGGCCTTTAATAAATATGTTAGCCACCTGTTTGTCATGTCATCCATCCCCCCCTTGACTTCCAGGACTGTGTGATAGGCCAGCTGCTCTTGGATAGTTATCATAAGGTGCCCCACTGTGGGCCTGATAGTTGTTGCATTACAGACTTTTCCTGGGGAGATGCAACACACACACACACACACACACACACACACACACACACACACACACACATCTACTCACTCCAAGTACAGATATCACCAAAGTCCAACTTAGTGAACCAATGAGTTTTATTGGGGTTACTTATAGGAATATAAGTGAGGGATTATTTATAGGAGCAGAAATGATTCAAAGGCAGCTGCATCACCAAAGCCCACCCAACATGGGTGACCGTTCACAAAAGCTAGAAGCCTAGAGTGTATGGCACAGTCTGTAGCAGCTCAACAGGTTGGAAAGTGTCCTTCCCAGGTGGCTCAGGTTGGTCTGGTCCTCTTCCAGGCAGCTCTGCTGGTCTTTGTTTCTTCTGGGCAAGTTAGTGGGTTTCTCCTTCTTATAGGCTGCTGACCTTGCCTCTGCTTCATTCAGGCATCTCTAGGGCTTGTCTGAGAATCTTTTTTTGTTGACTCTCAACAGTCTTTAATGTTTATATACTCTTGGGAGAGGGCCCTTGTGAATCTGATCATTTTCAGGGACTTCCTGAAACTGTTTTGAGTTGTTGACTTCTGGTACTTAACTTAAATGAGCTACCTATAAGCAACAGGTACCCTTAGAACCTGCTGCCTTAAGAAGTTTCTCTCCAAAATGGAAGGTTTTAATCTCAGAGAAAACAACTACACAATAGTATTATTTGTTTGAGTCTCTTTGGGCCAAAGTGTACTTTCAACACGATAGGGGCTTTTGTTAAGACCCACAAACAAGGGTGGTCATGAGTTCAGTGTAGAAACAACATGCTTTCTCTGGAACTAAAAACTGGACAAACCACGTAGGCACATACTCACTGTGTAGGAGAAAGAAAACCTCTCTCCCAGCAGACTTGATAATCTTGGAGCACGTAAGTTTGGGGCTACCTGTTAGTGACCATCCTTTCTTCTAAATGTTAAAAACTTGCAAGCAGGACAAAGGCAAGCAGAGATGACAGCCCTGTTGGGTCCCTTTATCTAGTCATTCCGAAAAACCACCTTTCAAGAAAAAAAGTAACCCTTCAAAGTCTGCTTTTTCTCAACAATGAGTTGGGTTCATCAACAGAAGTGTAAGGATGGTGATTCCCACACTGCAATGGGCACCTACTGGGTGGAGGTTTGTGGCCATCAGCTTCCTAAACACATCCCTCCCCTCCTTGCTGAAGATTTAGCATCACTTTCCTCTGCTATATGCATCTAGAAGAATTGTGGGTACTGATCTAGCCTAGAGCTTTCACCATGGGGTGATGTCTCAGTTTAATGACTGCAAATATTTTATTGAGCTCCTAGTCTGTGTTAGCCCAGTCCTTGCCCTATGCTTCTCTTTAACCAGCACTGCCCATGATTGCCTCTCTCCTCACCTGTCTTCTCCATATGGTCATGAGTTTCCCCAAAGACAGGTCCTTACCTGTCTTCTCCTCTGCACTGTGCTCCAGGTACCCAGTTAACTGCTAGGCACACTGTCGGTGTTAGTAAGTGCTGATAGATTGAATTTGCAAATGACCAGTTGCACAAAGTTGCTGTGAGGCTTAAACATTGTTCTGATCGAGAAGGTACACGGCACACAGGAGTCCTCAGCAAATATCCACAGAGGGAACTCGAGCTAGTAAAGGCAAACGTGGGCTGGGCAAGGCTTTCAGGGGAGGGCATATTTCAGCCACGTTTTATCCTACCTCAGCCTCTTCAAAGAACTCATTTCTTTCTGGTCTTTCTGGGTAATCGCAGACTCTGCAGAGGAGCCTCCATCCAGAGGCTCTGGGATGTGGCAAGGGTGCCACAACACTTCAATAAATAACTCGTGGAAGGCTTGTGCTGTAAGAGCAGACTTCTCACCCTTGCCTGGGTGTGGGATGCCTGGTGTGCCTCTAGGGAAAGAAATCTTCTCTCAATTTCAAGTTTTATCCTGAGAAAGGTTAACTCTTTGTGCCCTGTCCTTGTTCCAGACAGGCTGCAGACTTAGCCCAAGCCTGCAGAAGAATGTTCCAATGGCCACTCCCTAGGAGGAAAGGGATGGCTGTATCATGTCTGTAATGGGGAGTGCTTATTGTCAACTTGGCAAGTTTTAGGTCTGATGGGGATACAAACCTGGGGGGAGGGGGATCGTTTAGATTAGGTTAGCCTCTGGGTATGCTTGTGAAGGATTATCTCGATCAGGTACCCTGAGATAAGAAGACCCCCCCCCCCCAAAAGAGGGAAGCACCATTCCCTAGGCAGGGGTCCTAGCTTGCAGAAAAAAGAGAGAGCTGGCTGAGCACAAGCATCCAATTGTTGTTGCCATTCGGTGGTGGCGCACGCCTTTAATCCCAGCACTCGGGAGGCAGAGGCAGGTGGATCTTTGTGAGTTTGAGGCCAGCCTGGGCTACCAAGTGAGTTCTAGGAAAGGCGCAAAGCTACACAGAGAAACCCTGTCTCGAAAAACCAAAAAAAAAAAAAAAAAAAAAAAAAAGCATCCATTGTTATCCTTTATCCTGACAGCAGAGGCAATGTGACCAGCTGCTTCAAGGCCTGACACTTTGATTTCTTCATCATGATGGACTATACCCTCAAATTGTGAGGCAAAATACGCCTTGTCTTCCTTTGGTCAGGGTATTTTATCACAGCAATGGGAAAAGCAACTAAGACATTGTCCAAGTACCATAAAAAGTAGTTCACTGCTTGGGCTCTGGAACCAAGCTGCCTATAGTCCAATCCCGGCTTTAGGAGCCCTAGGACTACTTAGCATCATCGATCTTAATTTCTCGCCTATAAAATGGGATGATGATATTAACAATGCCCACACTGGAGGGCTGTTATAAAGAAAACTCCATTGTTTTGATAACTAATGGAATGCCTCTGTTTTCATTTCTAACATGGTAGCTTTGGAAGATAAACTGATATAAACAAAAACTGGATTTTTTTTCTCATTTGTTTTGTTCTCATTCATTTTTAAAAGAGCATAAAAGGGCCTTAAGACCCAAATGTTGGAAACCATTCTCTCTTCAGTAAGGATGATCACTCCAACCATGTGGATCCCTTAGTCCTTAAGACTCTTATGACACTGGCCTGACAGTGTGTACAGATGTCAGAGTGTCGAGGTCACTTCTAGGAAATCCCCCACCTTCCCACTAGACCACATGATGCTGCAGCTCTGCATTCCACACAAACCTGAACTGTGCAATCCCAGACGAGTTACTTCCCCACTTCGAGCCTGCTTCCTCATCTGTAAAATAAGAACAGTATAACATTTACCTTGTAGTTCATGTAAGAATTGGATGGGCTAATGCATCTGCATTATTAATACACACAATTAATACACCACCGAGTACTACAGGTGGCTGCAACAACAGAAATCTATCTTCTCAACAGTTCTGGAGGGTGAAGTCCAAGATCAAACTGTTAGCAGAATTGGTTCCTGTGGGGTTCTCTTCCCTTGGCTTACAGAAGGCCATCTGCTCCCTCTGGCCTCATAGGTCTTCCCTCAGTGTATGCCTGTGCCCTGATCTGCTCCTCAAATAAAGACATCATGGTATGGATTAAGAGTCTCCCATATTACCTCGTTTTTTAACTTAATTGCCTCTTTAAAGACCCTGTCTCCAAATACAATCACATCCTAAAGCACTAGGATGTAGGAATGGGGAGAAGGAAGTGGGAGAGATCACAGTTCAGTTTATGAACTCATCTAAAACACTCTTCCCTGGGGCCTCAACTGTACTTCTTTCTTCTCCATCTACCTAGAGCTGTAGCCATTAGTTCAGACCATTAGGCCCAGGAGGGATAAGTCTTTGGTGCCTCGGGAGAGGGGATGACCTCAAATGAGGCTGCTCTCTACTGGACAGCCCCGAAGGGGGCTCTCTGCCGACTTACTGGTACCTGTCACACACACATACACACACACACACACACACACACACACACACACACACACACACACACCTGCACCTGTGCCTTTTCTGAGCCTCAGTTTCCCAAACTGGCAAAACCAGAGAAAGTGACTTGTAGAGTATGAATGCTGTGAACATACTAGGAGGGAGGTACGGTGCTAGGGATACTGTGAAAATCCTGTTCCTGCTGGAGCTGATGGGATCCTGGCGACTGGAGATGGCCAAACACTAAACAAATACCCAAGTAACATGCACAGCATGTCAACAGCGATTAAGTACTGTGAAAGAACAATGAAGGAAGGGGAGTGGGGAGTGTGATAAGTGTGGCAGTGGGGTGCACTTCAAGTAAGAAAGTCAAGGAAGGCCTTTCTATGAATACAGCAAGTAAGAGGATCGGTATCTCATGGCTATCTCAGAGAAGTGCCTTACAGGCAGAAGGGCCGGGAATGTGCCCCACACACCCACAAAAGTGTTGCTGGAGCTGAATGAACAAGGAGGAGACAGGCCACAGGGGAAGGAAGAGAAGCAGCTCCATTCAGCCAGGACGGAGCTTCCCAGACCACCGCAAGGACCCAGCTTTTCCTCTGTAGGTGGAGAGCATAGAAGTGTCCTGGGAGCAGGAGGAAGTGTGACCCCTCTCGAGTGTGACCCCTCTCGAGTGTAACCAGATGACAAGAGGAGATTGCAACGGATTCTCAGCTCATAGAGCCCTGTGCCTCTGCAAACAGGCCAGATGTCTGCTCCGGCTCCGGCCCTGAGCAGTGCCACCCAGCTACCTGCATTGGTACCTTACACTTAACAGTCATGCTCCCAGCCTGTCAGCCTTTCTTCCTGGTCCTTCAAGCCTCGGTCTAGATCTTACTCCTCTGCGAAACCATCTTAGAGCTCTAGCTCTGCACACACACACACACACACACACACACACACACACACACACACTTCTGAGAACCAAGAGGTAGTTAGGAAATAGGTCTGGGAACCTAAGTGGAGGTGGGGTGCAGTTCTCTCTCTCTCTCTCTCTCTCTCTCTCTCTCTCTCTCTCTCTCTCTCTCTCTCTCTCTCTCACTCTGCTTAGAGTTCCTGTGCCCCAGTCTTCACCTCTGTAAAATGCGATCAAAGGGACAGAGCCAGGGTAAGCTGAGTCCCAAATATCTGGTTTTGTAAAATGCAGCACAATATAGTCACGGAGTTAACAGGCAGGAGCACTTCTAGTTGGTCTGTGTTGTTGCAATAGTAAAACCAAGAAGCTGTGAGAGAACTCTGTGATCACAAGGCTTGTTTGTCAACTAGCTACCCACCCCCATCCCAAGTCCATCACATTTGGGAACAGAAACCAAGAGGAGGAGAGCAGCTCAACACCACCCAGATTTCGCCGTCCCTCTGCCCCACGTAGTGTGACATGGAAAAACGAGCCTGTGCAAGTACATCCTTGGGAGAGTACCCAGAGGATGCAGTCCCCAGAGCTATGGCCCAAGCACCCATACCACGTGGGTAGGATACCTGGCAGATGTCCAACAGGCACAACAATGCTCATGGTGGGTGTAGCCACCTCTGTGCCAAAGAGACTTGGGAATGAACTTCGTGAGTCTCCGGATGGAGGACTCCCTTAGGAGTCCGGTGACTTACATCAGCAGATGTGAACACGAGGTGATGACTGGTTCTGTCCCATGGATGACTCTGTTTAGCAGAATCCATTGGCTGCCCCTCCTCCCCCTTGACCCAGTCAGTCAGTCCGAGGGCAAAGGGTGATAAGAACCCCTCCCCCATTTAGTTAGTCAGTGCTAGAACCAAGATTTGAAGGTGGGTCTGAGCCCTTGAGCTTTTTCCCTGAAAGGCAGCCTGGTGATTAAAGCCGGCACCCCTCCCGAGCAGCCAGAGGGTTCAAAGGTAATCTGTTCCCTCCTCAATTTCCTCATCCAGAAAATCGAAGCATCAGACAAACCTCCCTTGAGAAGCTGCCATGGGGATTAAGGAGGAGCCATGTTTGGAGTGACAGACAGCCACCTTCACTGAAAGCTTGCTTTAATCATCCCGTGTGCCCCTTCTCCTGGCCCAGGGCACCTCTGCCCACTGTCTCTGCATCTCCTACTGCCTTACATTTTTTTTTTTTACTTATTGCCATCTCTTCCGGGGCACATGTCTTGCTTTAAGAATCCTCTCATTGTCAATTTCTTCTCTTTCTTGCTCCTGTCTGGGCCCTAAACCCTAGCTCTACATTTTCCTGCTGCATAAACCCAAGTTGAACCTCGGATGGACATTCTAACCAGTGCTAGTTCCACACTTAGCCTTCTAGAAAATTCTCCCAGAGAGCTGCCTGAGTGCAGTTGTGGTTCTACTCCAGAGTGTTGGACTTGTAGGCGGGGGTGGGAGTGGGGGGTAGGGGGTGGGGGGGTGTCAGGGAATCTGCATTTTTAACCAGGCCTTCCCAGGGGAGAGAGGCTGGCTCTTGGATTGTACTCTGGGAAGCACCCATTTCTCTCAGTTTCCCGGTCTGTAAGAGGAGTGGACAGAGCCTCCATTCCCAAGGTTGCAGAAATGAAATGATTTACCCGCAGACAAACATACCCTTTATCCTGCCTTAGTTTCCATATAATTGCTTTTGCCTGCGCTTCCCATTCTGCTTCTGTTGAGTCTGGATTTCTCTTCTCGGTCCCCACTCATTATCTAAAGCAGAGCCAACTCAGGAGTGGAAATGGGAACCTTGATCAAGGTATGGGGTGGGGTGGGGTTTCTGTAAGGGCTGGTGGTCCCCAAGCCACCTTAGTGGCCCTTCTCACTCCTGGAAGCCTGCACCCAGCAGTCCCCTACGATGGAGCATCCCCGCCCCTGCATCCCCTCCGCAGCCAGGAAGCCCAGGGAAGAGGAGGAATCTATTGTGCAGGAATGGCCTGCTGCTATGGAAACCAGCGCTCAGGAAACTCAGCAAAGATCCATTCTGGGGAGCCGGGTTGCCTTGGGGGAGGGGAAGAGGCCAAACTGCGCCTCGGACTTTGCCCTCCCATTACCCGTCCTGTGATGCTGGGCAAGTCACTTAACCTCTCTGAGCCCTCCTTCCCCTCCCCGGCCTGGGAGCAGAAGCCCCCATTAGCAGCGGATAATCCCAGCCGCCTATGACTGACTGTCGCGCTGCGGCTTTCAAGACTGAAGATGGGCCAAATTGCTGTGAGCTTTCTTTCATTACCGCAAGCTCAAAATATTCCAGTGCCAGCTTGCTGCGCGACCCTGTGCCACGGAGGACCGGCAACGATTGCTGTGATTGAATTCCCCCTCTCGGAGGCACTGGGTCCACCCTTAACACACACACTACCATATACACTCAGAGGCAGAATGCACACAGGTGCTGAGCTAGGCTGCCCACAAGGAAAAAAGCTCAATATCTGCAGGGAGCTCTCACTCTCAGTATCTCTTCATCTGCAGCGCCATGGTCAGGGCAATGTGAGGGCGTCCTGAGGCTGCCCACTTCAGGAGGCCTAAATTCAAGTCCAGTAGCCTGACCTTGGAGACCCCTAGCATCTCTTGCCCTGTCCCACTTCTCCATGCATCGTCTCTGGATTTATGAACCCCCTTCCCAAAGGGTAAGAGTTGTAATGTTTTTTTAACCACAAATCACCCAGCATCTGGCCCACTTAGTTCCCTGTGAGGCTAGGAAAGGAGGAGGCCGAGGGCATTAGTTACTCAAAGTGGTAGGAACTGCCACAACCCACCCAAGAAACATCAGTGAGAACTGTACCCTCTCTCTGCCTCGGCTTCCTAGCGCGCACCTCCCTGTCCGCAGTAATGTGCCACACACTTAAACTCAACACATGCAGCCATAGCTCATACAGATCCCACCATGCACTGCGAGCTCCCATCCACCCAATGTCGGGAGTCTGTGGACCTGCTGCGCACCTTGCCACCTCCTTGACTTCGTTGATGTGGTTCCCTTGCCCTCCAAATCCTGCTGCACAGGTTCCCCCAGCACTCCTGAGATCCGCTGGCACCACAAACCCCCCTCAATTCACAGAGAACTTGAGCCCAAGATCACACTGGGTGTGTGGCCAGCAAGTCTGCCTCAGACCCTGGGTCCAGCTGCTCCAAAGAGCATCCACATATGCGCTCCTTTCCACCCGCCAGGCTGTTTGTTTTCTTAACAAACACGCTCCAGGCAGACGGCTCAGTGCTGGGGACCCAGGAACGAGCAAGGCCAGCTGAGATAAGAACATGCAGCCAAGAGAAGCAGACAGATGTTAAACAAGTAATTACAAGCATGGTGGATGCCACAGAGCAACTGCAGAGCAAGACCTCCAGGAGAAATAGAGGAGGACACCAGGGTCTCCAGCTCCAGTTGTGTGAGGTTCTGTAGCCCTAAGGTTGGTCTTCTAGGCCCTGCACAGAACATCCTTCATAAAGGCCCCAGGCCTGCAGACTCAGTGCCTGGGGACAGAGGAGGCCCTGGGGGCCCAGAGAACCACTGTGGAGACCTGAATTATGGGGGTGATGTTTTCTAATCACTCACCATGTCTCAGGCAGGCTGTTCTCCCAGTCAGCCACCTGACAGGTAGAATTAGTCCTAGTTGACAGAGAAGCAAACTGAAGCCTAGGAAAGTGGAGGGACCACTTGCTAAATATGCTTACAGGTAACAGGAGAAACAACCCAGCAGCCAGTGGGCTGGTCTTACCTGGGACCCTTCACTTTATGACAGCCACAGAATTGGTGACCCTGACCATCACACTGAGCGGGTGCCCAGCGAGGTACCTCCAGTTCCCAGCTGTGCGGCCTTCAACCATTTGTCTAACTTGTATGCGTGCGTGTGTGCGTGCACGCGTTGTTTCCCATCTGTGGCTCTGGCGTGATGGTGCTTGTGAAGGGTTTCCCTGCTGAGCCTGCCCCCTCTCCCTCTCCATCTCCATCCCTCTGCTCAGCCACACTGGCCTCTGGGGCTCTTCTAACAGGCAGGACCTGACCCTGCTCAGCTTGTTTTGTACATGCTGCTCCCTCGGCCTGGAAGCCTTTCCTCCGCATAGCTCTGCTTAGAGACCTCCTTGGCCTCCTGGCAGAAACTGGTCCTATGCCACCACTCTGGATGCCGCTCAGCCCGTGTTTTTCTCCCTTGCGCTCCCACCAGCTCCCACTCCCAGCCTCTTGCAGCAGAGGGGGATGCTTTGTTTCCTTCACTGTAGTTTTCCAGCCAAGGCACTTGACTAAGGCCACCCGGAGTTAGCAAGCCCATAGAAGCTCATGCCAGACCTCTGTGCTTCCATGGCCTATGCATACCCTTGGCAGCTCAGAAGAGGAGCCCCCGTCTCTAGCCATCTGGTGGCCAGGCTGGTTCTAAGCATACCTGCTCCCCAGTCAGCCAGACTGCAAGGCCTAGGCAGAATGTATTCACAACTAACAAACAAGCTGCACGCAGCCTTCCTGCTATATAGTGGACTCTGGAGAAGGGCACTGGATTCCACAGGCCTTTTTCTCCAGCACCCTGGAGCTGACAGGCAATGGGAAACCAGGCCTAAGCTTGGCAAAGCCTTGCAGGGGCTCAAAGCCGAGTGCCAGGTCCCTGCCAGCTTCATTCCCCCCAAACAGCCTCCAATTGTCCCAGTGGCTCCCAAGTTCCCTGAAGTCCTTCCAGAAGCCACTCTCTCATGGGGACACTCACTCTCAAAGGGACCCCAGGCAGGCTGCTTCCTGCTGGACAGGCATGGTGGTCCCCGCCTCATAGGAGTCCCAGGATTTCCACGCCCCACTGAGAACTCACAGCCCAGGGCTTGGCAAGGATGGAGAGCCAGAGCAGGCCACTGCTCTTGGCATTTGTATGCAGGTGCTGGCCCTGAACAAGAGCTAGACTCCATCAGCACAAAATAAAGCCCTTGCTGAAAGTAACCCCAAGAAGATAAATCCAGGAAAGGGAACCACTGGGGTCCTCTGACTGGTTGAGAATTCTCCATTCTCAGGCCACGCCCCAACCATCTTCTGTAGGGGCTCCCTGGATAGGTTCCCCAGGGCTCAGATTGCTCTGGCAAAGGTTGGTTTATCACTCATGGTATTGCTCTACACCCAGGGGCGAAACATTTGTATCAGAATATGGTACAAAAGCTTTCTAAAAGGCTCAGCCCAGGTCTATCCTAATGGACTTGGTTTGTATATTAGTTACTTTTCTGTTGCCCGGACAAAAGCAACTTTAAAAAGCGGGTGATTATTTTGTCTGGCAAGTGAAGTGTACAATCTTCCATGGCAGGGAAATCGTGGTGGCGGGAGCCTGGGGTGACTGGTTACATTGTATCCACAGTTAAGACTCAGAAAGAGATGAAGTTGACAGTGGGCTATGTTCTCCTTAGTCATTCTAGAGCACTAACCAAAAGACCATGCTGCCCACGGTTGAAATGATTCTTCTCATCTCAATTAATCCAGCTGGGACACTCTCTCACAGATGTGCCCAGAGATGTGTCTCCTCCTAGGGTAGTCTAGATCCAGTCCAGTTGGCAATCTACATCAATCATCACAGCTAGTCTACCTTTTTTTTTTTCTTTTAACGTGGCCCTAGCCGGTTCTGAAACACACCTGAGTTTGAGAATCACTTAGAGACAGCTGTGACACAGCAGAAGTAACTTGTCATTTGCCAAGTAAACAGGTCCTTAGTGGGGGCTGTCCACGTGGGATCTGGGGGTAGCGATAAAAACGTGCCTAGTCAGCATGTGCTATGTGCTACGATTTCTCTGAAGCTTTCACACTCATTGCGTTCTCACAACTCCTCGCAAGCAATGACACGGTTTCTTTCTCCATTTAGCAGATGAGAACAGCTGCGGGAAGCCGCTCAGCTAGAAGATGACAGAGCCAGGTCAGGAACCGAGGTGGAGGCCCCAGAGCCGGTTGGCTTACTGTCCTACCTCCTCGTCCTGAAGCCCACAGTCTAGCGGGAAAAGAAGAAGCATTATTGACATTCAAGGGAACATGCCCCAAGGCAGGGGCTCTGCGTGGGCTGGGGAGGCCAACAGAAAGGAACCTGCTGGGGCTTGGCGGATGCCTCCACGGTTTAGAGCACTTGTTGCTCTTGCAGAGATCTGGATTTGGTTTACAGCATCCACAAATAGCTCACAACCATTTTTAACTCTAGTTCTAGGGGCTCCAAGGCCCCCCTCTGACCTTTGTGGGCACCAAACCTGTATATGGTCCGTATACATATATGCAGGCAAAACACTCATACATATACATAAAAGGAAATAAATAAATGTAAAAGAAAGGAGGGAGGGTAGGAAAGAAGGAGAGAAAGAGGAAGAAAGGAGTCTGATGAAGTCCTTCTTTAAATAAGGCCCCTGAGAGTTGGTCTCACAAAGAGGTAAGAGTTAGCTATGCGGATGCGGTGAGAATGAGGTTCTCTGCAAAGGGAGTAGCTATACAAAGATGTACAGTTATGTTCACAGAAATGCCATGTGACAGTCACGCAGATTCAGGGCAGCTCTTGGTGACATGGAGGCTGAAGGACTGGTTTGCACCCTAAGGACAACAGGGGAGCCATTGAAGTGTGGAGGACACCGTCTTGTCACTAGGAAAACTATCTGGGGCCCAGCCTGGCTGCACTGGAGCAGAGACTGAAGGCAGAAAGATCCAGGTTCCAGAGGCTGGCAGGACCCAGCTGTGCAGTGACAGTGAGGGCCACTGCTGAGGCAGGATGGGCAGGGGTTGCCCAGAAGGAAGCTGGCAGATAGGTTTGGGGGAAATCTTGGAAACAAGCAGGAGTAGGAAGAGGGAGCTAGTGAGTGGGTCTGCTGAGTCTGGGCCTGGGGTGGGTGTCCAGGAGCAAATCCTGCTAGAAGTGGGAGGTACCTGAACGGAAGTCAAGCAGGACCTTCAAGGCTAGGGACAACAGAGTGACCTTCTGGCAGGAGTAGGAAGAGGGAGCTAGTGAGTGGGTCTGCTGAGTCTGGGCCTGGGGTGGGTGTCCAGGAGCAAATCCTGCTAGAAGTGGGAGGTGCCTGAACGGAAGTCAAGCAGGACCTTCAAGGCTAGGGACAACAGGTCCCTGCACCAACTTTGGCCCCCACCAGGTGCCTGCATTGCCTATCACCATTATACCCATCTTCTCTTCTCTTTGCATCTTTAAGAGGGAAATGGCAGAGGGGCTGTCAGCCCTGCTGGCCTCTAAGAATCATGCAGTTAGGGGAGATGTGTCCTATTTGATACCATACCCTACCAGGTACATGTTCAGGGCCCTAAAGGTACATGATTTCAGGTATATTTCAGCACTGTGCGATCCCAGGATAGTCACTTCCAGAGGGTCACTCTTACCCCCACATACATATAAGCCTTCTTGAGCTCCCATGTTTTGTTGCCATGTATACCTGCTGATAGGGAATTCTGGAGAAGTAGAGGCTCGGTAGGACACAGGGACAAAGTGTCAGGATGCCAGTTAAGAATGGAGTATGCATATGGCCCCAGACCCAAACTGGATCCCCACTTGAAGGCTGCCTAGAGGTAGAGGCCTTCCACCTCTGCCTCTGCACACTGGGATGTCAAAATTGGATGCAATCGTGTGGCAATTGAATATGCCAATGGCTGCGCTCAGTGAACCTCAGCCCTGTGGACCCTGGGTGTTCCCTCTACATCCCTGTGTAAGATCTGGGATCACTCCTTACCCATCTTTGTGCTGCAGAGTACCTCTGAGCCCCCCTTCACTGGCCAGCAGCAATAACCCTGCAGAACTGATGGGGGATATGAGGAAATGGGAGGTGAGAGGATGGAGGGGACTCCACCTTCGCTGGAACCCAGAGGAGGAGCAGGAGAACCTGGGACTAGTTTGCGATATCAGAGCTGTAGAGCTGGCCTGGGGACAGAAGATACTACTATCGGAGAATGGGTAAAGTGCCTTGTTATTTCGTTAACTGTGTGTCAAAGGCTGCCTCTGAGAGTGGTCCAAGGCTTTCAGAAACCCACATCCTCCACAGGAGCTGATGATGGTAGGAGGAGCTGCCATGGGACAGAGGGATGTCACTGATGTGGGACCCCATCTTAGATTTCCAGGTCCAGCCCTAGGACAGGGACCCAAGATGTACATCCTGGGGATCGTGTGTGCCAGTGCCAGTGTGTCCCCTGATGGAGCTTTTTAAAATTAATTAATTATTAGAATTTTAATTTACATGTATCTAATTTTTACAATTATGTACCTATATGTCATGATCGTATTCACCCTCATGGCCCCCGCTCAGCCCCTTTCTCCTCCTGACTGGCTCCTCTCCTACTCTCCTGTCTGCTTTTGTTGTGTGCGGGTCTTGTGGTGGTAATCGGAGCGGCTGTGTGTTCAGGATCGCAATGGCGATGTTAGATCCAGAAGACGGCATTTCGCTGAATTCCTTGCCATCCTCCAGTTTCCATAATCCTTCTGCTCCCTCTTCCGTGATGTTACCTCGGCTTTGGTGGGGGTGATACGAAGAGATGAATCACAGTTGGGCACTGAGCCACGGAGACAAGGGCTGGAGCTGCCTTCATTCTTCTTGAGGTGGTAAATTGCACTTCGCTTTGCCAGACTTTCTGTAAATTGGGATAATGCTACCATATCATCTATCCCTAGGCCACATTCACAGTCCTTTAACAAACTCCATACGCTCCCTGCACTGTGCCAGGCACTTTCGAGGTCCTGAGGATCCAACAGCAAACATTGTGACCTAAAGTTCCACTCTAAATGAAGTTTACAGGGGAGTTGGCACATGAGTGAATGAATGAATGAATGAATGAATATAAGAAAAGTATCAGAAGGTGACAGGAGCTATACAATTTGGAACTAGGCAAGAAGCTGGGTGCCAGGAAGCGGTGTTTTATAAAATAATGATGGACTGTGACATTAAAACAGAGGCCTGAGGGACCCACAGTAGTCACAGGAAGGCCTCCACAGGCTCATTTGGGGAGGAGAAGGCCAGTGTGGCTGAAGGAAATTGGGAATGGAAGATTAGACCACACAGTTGAGGATGGAGTAGAGGGAGGCTCTTTGAAGCAGCATTGGCTGTGGACTCTGGGCTTCATTTTCAGTGGTTCAAAGCAGGGCAAGAACATGACATGATTTCTTGTTCTAAACTCTCCTGGCTGCTGGAGAAGGGCGGATTGGAGGGGTCAGGATAGAGGCAGAAGAGCTGAGAAGAAGCTCAGGTGGGGGTTGATTATGGTGGTGGTTCAGGGGCGGGGAGAAAAGAACCATGCAGGGCAGCATCCTAAAGGCACCACCCACGTCTGGGAATGATGCCAGAAGAGAAAGGAGAGGCTAGGATGGTCAGGATTAAAGGAGATGTATATGGTCAACTGTTTACCTAGCACGCACCTTATGTGTGGAAAGTGCTTGGTAAGTATCACCCATTCCTGAGCACGGTGATATTTACAGGCACTACCCTGTAAAGAACACCAGCCCTGCAGCTCACCAAGAGTGGCATTTCTAGACTCTGCCAAGATCCGGGCTCTGAAATCTGTCAGACCAGTTGACCTATGAGTGGACAACAGAAGCGAATAGAGGAGTTTGCTGTAGGGGGCTGGGCCATGAGGCTGCCTGACATGTGCGGAAGCTGCGTATGGAGCAGGGACTCTCCCAAGACTAATGGGCTTGTTAGGAGAGAGCAAGAACCAGAAACTGAGCCTCCTGACCCTGTGAAGTCCTCCCTGGAATCAGGGAAGCTGCGTTCCCAGGGGTGAATTCCGACAGCACCTCTCTCCACATCCGCTGAGAAACAGACTCTGAAGTCTGTTTCCTGACCCGGTGGACCCCTGGGGGACAACAGCAAAGACTGATGTTCCTACTTCCTGAACCTTCCCAACACTGCACAGGTCATCTGGACCCTCTCCATCTTGACCTAACAAATTCTGCAGCGTTTAGTCTTCAGAGCTGACTCCAGCATCTCCAGGCCTTGTGGATGTGTGAGAGGGGGCTTGGCCATCAAGGAGCATTACCGTAGCCTCGTGTCCTTCTGTGGAATAATCCACAGCCCTATGCCAGAGTAAACTGGTGTGGCAACCTAAACCCAACTCCATGGCATTGATGGATCCACACAAACTAGTTCTGGCTACTGGTGGCCAAGCCACACAGGATAGAACCACCTTTCCTGTTGGGAAATGGCCCAGGCGGAATCCCCTTTGCCCCCTTATCCAGCTAGGATATGAGTCAGGGAAGGTCCCGTTAGCACTTTTCCTCTTTCCCAAATGGACCTGTGGCACAAGAGGAGAGGCGGGGCTGTCTGGAGCTGCTCTACCTCCCTCTTGCCTGTAAGGTCACCCAGGAGCATCAAGCGTAGGCAGTCCTCTGCTAGCACCTAATGGTCTAGGTCTTGCTGGCCCCAGACTTCGGATACCATCTTTGTGCTTAATCTCAAAGCAGTCCAAGCCTTACTTAAAGCCAAGTTCAGATAAAACGTAATCAGGTTCTTAAACGGCTTCCAGCGAAGGCCAGCTGTCTGGTTATTAAATATTAAGGGGCGAGAACCTGGAAACGTGCAATTGCAAGTTAGCTGAAGCAGATGCTGCCAATGACTTGGCCTGGCACTCACAGCTGAGACCAACAGGGGACTACAAGTCACCATGCTGAGCTGCTGGCAATTGTCTGCATTTCCTGGGTGCCAGACTCTGGGTGACCCTACCAGGCAAAAGGTATGTGAGGCAGCCCCAACTGGATGCTGCAGGTAGGAAGATTGATCTGATCCAGTGTCAGCTACATGGTTTTCATGCCTGCAAAGACTCCCACCCGCAGATGTTCCTAGGGACGGTGTGACCTGGGAAAACACCTGCAAGGGCTTATGGGACTGAGACTGCAAAGGAGAAATGAAGAGAATTTAATGGACACAATCAATCAGTCATTCAACAAACATTTATTCAATGCCTCCTGTGTAGCACATGTTGAAAACTCTGGGAAATTACAAATTAAATATGTTAAACTCTTTCTCTGATGGCACTTAGAATTAACTGGGAGCTTTCACCCCACTAATGAACAAGAGTTGGCAGCATGAAAAGGCAACAAAGGATCCATGCAAAAGAAGGGCTGGACATGGAGGTGGAGGCTAGCAGCCAGAGCCCAACGGGCCACCAAGCTAAAGAACTTGGGTGAGTCCTGGGGATTTAAAGTCTAGGGCAGTGACTGGCTTCAGGGACAGTTCCCAGGATCCCTGGGAAAGGACATAACCTGCTCCTTTAAGCTGCCATCAGGAGAAACAGTAAGGAAGGAAGATCTTGGAATGTGGCTCAGTTGGTAGGTATTTGCTTAGCATGCAAAAGACCCTGGGATCTATCTTCAGCAACACATAAAATCGGGTGTAGCGATGCACACCTATAATCCCAGCTCCTGGGAGGTGGAGGCAGGAGAATTGAAAATCTGAGGTCATTCTTGGCTATATGATGAGTTTGAAGTTAGCCTAAGCTACACGAGACTGTCTTTTAATGAGAGAGAGAAAGAACGCCTCCCCCGTCGTATATTCTGGTGAATGTGTCTGCCTACTTAGCTGGCCATCTGCCCTCAGGTTGGGTTACTCAGCCTCCATTATGGATGGATGTCTACTCCTTTATTGTCTATACACCTGCAGCGGCTAAGCTATTGCAAACGTATTCTGGGAACACAGGCGCCCTCGTGTTGGCTGGAAGCACAGTCTGTGAATATGAGTCTGCAGACCGTTCAGGTGAGAAGCTGTATTCAGTGAGGAAAGACTCCAGCTTGCCAGCTCCAAGAATGTGCCAGCCGGCTGGACTTTCTCTGTAGCCCCATGTGAGCCAGGGGCTGAGCCTGATGAGCTTCCAAAGTCACTCCCTGACCATGCTCGTATTCAAAGAAAGGCTGAATCAAGAAGGGGGAGAAGAATGCAGCTGAGGACACCACCAACCCCGGAAGAGTTCTGTCCTTGAATGTGGTTCTGGAAATCTAGAATCGCACTAGACCAAGAAGCCACGGTTCCACAGACCTAAAATGCCTTGGCATTCTGTAATCCTGTGATGCTAAAACTCCATGGTAATTAGGGAAAGGAAAACATCATAGCTATCCCCTCCTCTTGGTAAAAGCCATACTTCAGGAAAAGACCCTGTACCCATAGCATCCAAAGGCAAGCAGGCCTATTCTACTTCTAAATTCATAGTCTCTCTCCCCCTCCCTCCTTCCCTCCTTCCCTCCCTCCCCCCTCTCTCTCTCCTTTCCTCTCTTTCTCCTTCCTTCTCCCTCCCTTCCATCCCTCTGCCTGCTCTCTCTCTCCCTCCCTCTCTCCCTCCTTCTGCTCCCCCCTCTCCCTACTCCCTCCTCCTCCCCCTCCCCCCTCTAGCTCTGTGTATATGCGTTTGCTCATCTGTACACCCCCTCCACCATCCCTCCTCGAGGCCTGGCAGCCACACATTTGCCATCTGTATATAACCCAGTGATTAGCACCTCTAGCTGGAGGGGAGGGGTGTGGAACCTTTCTTCCTGCCAGCCAGGTAACTCTAAGTCAGAAGATGCTACAGGGGATACTCCAGCTCCCCCAGGAGAGTCCGGGAGGGGCAGAAGGCAGAAGCACACATAGCAAGACACATCAAAGAATGTCCTAGACACGCAGATACGCAGACACAGAAAGGCACGCATTCGGCACACAGATGTCACAGACAGCACATATGCATGTGTGTACAGTCCTCACACATCTGCAAACAACCACATACAGACACACGACCCACAGGGACATGCAAAGACACAAAGACAAGCCCAGCACATTTGGATATTTGCAAATAGACATATGTGTCCACACCCATGGGCAAACACACATAAATAAGCCCAGAGACATAGCTCCATACTCAGAATCACGTACACGCACGCACGCACGCACGCACGCACGCACGCACGCACGCACACCAATTGCACCATACTGTCTACAAGTCCTCTAGATGACAGATGGCCAAAGAGCCACTCTTCATCTGTAAGTCCCATTCCCATTTATTCACGAGGCATTATTTTACAGCTCCCATGTGCCCTGCCTGACACTGGACCCTTGGGAGACTCCAGGGAGGTGACACAGTGGTGGGGGTGGGGTGGGGGGCAGTTTCAGAAAGACCCTGGGAACTCAGGAGCAGCAGGAACACAGGCAGGCCTAGGACTTCTCAGAGCTATACAAATGGATTGCCCCCATGTCAGGCGGTGGTGGCGCACACCTTTAATCCCAGCACTGGGAGGCAGAGACAGGCGGATCTCTGTGAGTTCGAGGCCAGCCTGGGCTACCGAGCTAGTTCTATGACAGTCAAGGCTCCACAAAGAAACCCTGTCTTGGGGGGTGCGGGGCGGGGGGTGGATTGCTCTGAACAGGTCTGAGCTCTCTATCAGCAGCTCAGCCTTCCCCCTTGTCCTGCTAAGGATGGTCCCTGCTTTCTTTGTGATGAGCACAGCAGTGGGCTGGGGTTAGTAGTGGAATCTCAGGTGTGAAGGACAGCTGGGGTGGAGGCTGAGAGTGGGGAGTCTAGCAGAAACTAGAGGTGGAGATGGGGATGCTACCCAAAGACCATGTTCCGGTCTTAATGCCAACCCGGTGGGGTGTCCGGGCAGCCTGTCTCCTCGCACAGCCTGTTAGCTCAGTGAGCAGTGTCAAGTGGGCACAGAAGAGCTCAGCCTTGACCCAGTGTGGTGAAGGCTTCCGTTGATACTCTGCCGAGACTTTCTGCCCCAGGGGCAATGGCATTGTACAGGCCTGGTGCGGCTCTTGTTCCTCAAAAGCTGTTGTCAGAAGCTCATCAGAAACTGACAGAGGAAGTGGCCTATGTTGCTCAGGCTTTCCCTCAGACTCAAGCGGGTCCTGTAGAAGGCGCCGATACTCCAGCCATAAAACAAGGAATGATGCCAGAGGGAGGCTTGGACTCCCTGTCTGGGAAGGCAGCGGGAGGTGGACAAAAACACCTGTTCCTTGAGACAAGCCAGGCCAAACCAGGCCCTCAGGATAGAGGACTCCTCTGAGAAGCTGCCAGTGCCCTTACAGGCAGAGCTTCCTGCTCAGCGGCTTCCGTTGCCATCAGTGACTTCGGGAGGCCTCACCGTGTACAGGCTCAGCTCAGGTTTTGGGGAATAAGGAAGAGTCTATTCGGAGCCCCAGTGTGAGTGGAGAGTCACCCCAGCCCATGATATGGAACACTTATAAGCCACCAGGAAACATGAGCACACTCGAGAGAAAAAGAAAAAAGAAAGAGGAACGAGGTGGTGGAAAGCAGGAGCACCATTTTAGACAGCATGGCTGAGGCGGGCTTTCCGGAGGAGACTGCACAGGCTGCACTTGAGTAGCGCAGGAAGAGCCAGAACAAACAAGGCAGCTAACTGGGGAGAGGGTTGCTGTCATAGCCAACAGTAAGTGCAAAGGCCCCGAGGCAGGGCTCACCCGAGACTCACTTAGTCAAGGGACCCTAGGAAGATGAGTATGGTTGGGATGGAGCGAATCATGCCGAAGCGTGACATACCCTGTGAGGCCTTTTGAGCTACCTAAGAATTTCTGATTTCATTTCAAAACTGACGAGGAAGGCTTGCGGGAGGTTTATAGCAATGAAGAGCAAGGTGGAGAGTCCAAGGAGAAAGGAGCTGGAGAGGGTATGAGGAAGGGGGGTGCCAGGGCAGGGTCTGATGCAGGGAGTGGGGTTTTGGTTTATTATAAAGAGAGGACCAAGAAGATTGGCTAGTGGGCTGTGTGTAGGGAGGTAGAAAAAGAGATGTGTAAAGGGACCCCAAGTGACTATGCCTGAGATAGTCCATGAGCAGAATCAAAATGGAAAAGGGGGGCTGGAGAGATGGCTCAGAGGTTAAGAGCACTGACTGCTCCTCCAGAGGTCCTGAGTTCAATTCCCAGCAACCACATGGTGGCTCACAACCATCCGTAATGAGATCTGGTGCCCTCTTCTGGCCTTCAGGGGTACGTGCAAACAGAACACTGTATGCATAATAAATAAATAAATCTTTAAAAAAAAAAAATGGAAAAGGGGCCTGAAGTAGGCGCTTCACGTCACACTTTACAGATTTTAGTGATCTACTTCTTTCCTCCTCCACCTCCCCGCCTCCCTCCCTCTCTCCCTCCCCACACCTAATAATCCTGATTTCAATGTGGCTGACAGCCACCCAGGGTCCCACAGCTAGGGTGGGCAGACCCTGGAACGAACCAGGTCTTTCGGGCCCCTGAGCTATGTGAGAGTCGTCAATAGAGTCAATGCTGTGTGACATTTGTTGTTTCATTCACCAGAACCTGTGTGCCCTGACCTATCAGCAGGCTCCGTGCTGGGACCGCAGAAGGTCATGTATACCATTAAGCTATCGTCTCAGTGGTGAGGAGACCCAGAGAGGATCCAGGGGAGCATCCCAAGCTCTGGGCAAAGCAAAAGCCGGTATGTGAAGAGGAGGGACAGCTGGACTGCTCACTTTAAAGCCTGCCTCTGGAGCCTTCAACGTCTGTGCCTTGGACAAGTGCCTTACATTCTGTCTCAGTTTTCTCACCTGTGGAGTGGGGATAAGATCGCATCCAGGGGTCCAGGTAAGAGAGTCACAGTGAGGAGTCGGATAGCTTGGACTCTCTCAGGGCTGGGGCTTCTGTGGACTTCCACCGGTGGGCTGTGATTAGCAGTCTTTACCAGGCACTCAGCCCTGGAACCCAGGTCTTTTGATATTCATAGATGTAATCAGCATTCTGCCTCCTCGGCATGCTGTGGGGAAGGCTGGGCTCAGCACAGCTGGGCTGGCTCTGGGTAGAACCAGATCCCCGGAGTCTGAGAACAGTGTTTCGGGCCTGACAGTGTGTCCCACCCCTGATGAGCTTAGGCGGAAGGGTAGGCAAGCTGGCTGGCTAGCCTGCTTGCTGCCTGCTTACTTGCCTGCTGAGTGGTTCAGTCTCTTATTTTCCTGGGAAAGCACTAATTAGCACATGGCTCCCTGGGGGGCAGGCGAATGATCTGTCACAGCGCCCCCCACCACCTGGGAGCACTGTTGCCATCTCTGAGAAGGTGCGGGTGCTGACCTCCGCCTTCCCCTGAAGAAGTCAAAATCCCCAGGACCAGAACAAACTGACCATCAACAGGGAAGCCTTTCCTATCTTAGCTCACAGTGTGGTTCCCAGGCCAGCAGCAGCAGCTTCCTGGGGCCCTAGCTAAAAATGCAGATTCTCAGACTTTACCTGACACCTACTGAATTTGGGGTAGGGTTTTGGAACCTATGTTTAACAATCTTTCTAGGGGATCTGAAGTTCACCCACACTAGAAAAACCACAGATGTGGGGGGCTGTGGCTGAAGAGGTGGTTGTCAGTCAAGAGGGGTGGTTGTAGTATAGGCTGGCAAAGAGAGATACCTGCCTTCAAATGTGGGCTCTTGTGATTCCTCACTCGGTGTGCTGGGGCAGAATTTAATACGTACTGATTTACAACTTCTTGTTTAGTGTTGAAAGTCCTGAGACTGCAGTTCTAGGAGAAACAATTATAACACGAACTCATTTATAACCCTTACAAGAAACATTTTGGGTAGGGCCCTGTCGTTGCCCTAATCCACACAAGTGAGGAGATCATGCCTGTAACTTGCTCCATGGCTAATCTCAGCATGCCGGACTGTGAGTCATTGGCTCTGTCCCCAGAGACAAATCACTGAGCCTCTGGGTTGAGCCAACCTGTAGGGAGGTGGATGAAACGCAGTAAGGCTCACAATACTGGTCCACAACAGCACATGCTGTAAAGGTAAAAGAAAATGGGGATGAGGATAGGACATATGGGGTGAGGGGGTGGGGGGCATAACCAACAGTGATCTCTGGCAAGACCACGCTGAGAGAGGCCTAGCAGAAGGGTGGTTTCAGCTTTTGCCTTTCTCTGCTGTAAAATGAAGTAGTTACAGGTGTGGCATGACTATGTCAGAAAAAACAAGATTGCAAAGCATAGTAGATGCTAAACAAATAGAAGTATTGTTGTTGTTGTCATCTTGAGAGCTGAATTCAAATCTTGACTGCTTGGGCACCTAACAGCTGTGTGCCCTAACTAAGTCATGGCACCTCTCTGAACCTCCGTTTCTACAGCTACAAAATGGCAATGCCAGCAGCCACCCCCAGAAAGAGGCTGCTGTGAGGTGCCGAGTGGTCCCCCTGAGGGTCAGAAAGCGCATGGGGGCCAGTCAGTCACCTCACCCCCTGCTTCTGGCCGGCTCAGCAGCTTCCCTCCAGTACAGCTGGCCCGTGCTCCAAGCTGCCCAGGGGTCTGTGATACTTATTTTTAATTGTTCTGGCTTCAGAGTTGAGGCCTCTAACTCTAAATGGCTCCTCTTGCCCTGCAAAAATAGGTCGTTGGCAGCTCCAGCCTCCTGACAGGTCCCACACAAAGGCAGCCAGGCCTGGCCTGCTGATGCCAGCCCAGGGCTATGGGAATCAAGAGCAAGCGTGGGCAAGGCTGTCTCAGCAGCACGGAGTCTCTGCAGGCCGCAGCATGCCTGGCAGAATGGCCCTGGTCAAGTCAATGTCTGGCTGGCTTTGTTCCTTTCATCTGGAAACCCAAAGGGGATGGTTGGGGCCTCAAGGAGAGAACATGGATCTTAGGGCCTGGCACACACTGGGATGCTTTTTATCACTCTTACAGAGGCCCAAACCTCCTGAGATTGCATTCACATCCAGGCCACTAGTAGCCACTCATATTAAAAGTGTCTTTGTTATTCCTTTTTCATAGACTGAAGGGAAAAAAAAAAAAAAAAAAAAAAGCCCTGGCTTTGAAGTCCCCCAATTCTTCCCCTCCTCCTGCTCATTCAAGTCTCCTCTCTGGCACTTCCCCAACCCCTTTCCCTGTACCACAACACACGCACACGCACACGCACACGCACACGCACACACACACGAAGGAATGAAATTAAATCTTTATTGTGCAGACTCATATAAAAGATTCCTTGGCTGCTGAGTGAGGCATGGACAGGAGAGAGGGGAGAAATGTCCATCGGTGAGAGGACACACACACCTCCTCATCTCGCCTTCTGGAACTGCATTGCCCCTCTTCATGGGTCCCTATGGCCCTTCTCTATTTATTCCTCCCTGGAGTACTGATGCCCACCTGACATGTGAAGCATTACAGGTCAATCCGTCAGCTCCGTGAGCACAGATTTGTGCCTGGTTTGTTCCTAGCAGCCGCCACATCTCCACTGCCCAGTGCACTGTTAAGCATGTAGTAGACACTTAATGCATACTGGTAAGTGCACGCACGAATAATATCTCAACTAAAGCACCCAGACTGACGGCTATGATGGCTGGCTCATATCAATTATCTGTCATCATCTGTATGACCCAGGCAGGCTGTAGCTTGCCCATTTAGTTTACACATTTGCCCACGAATCTCAGTGGACTCACAGTAACTGATGGGTGAGCACAAGTGACTTTTAGGTGGATCGATGTCAACTCCCCCACACTTGGATGTGAGAGTGAAGGGGACAGTTTGGGAGCTCTGCTGAGCGCCTTTGCCAAAGATGCTATATATAAATAGAAGGTGCTACAATGCTTATTCTTCCTAATCCCCCGGTTGCTAATCCCAGCAGCTCTGTGTCTAGCAGTGTGTGCCTGCCCCAGAACTATGAGGGGCACAGGGCAGGAGGCTGCAAACACCTCTGACTGCAGCAGTAGGCCCTTCGCCCGCCTACCCGAGGCAGATTTTGGAGGAGAATTTTCACAAGGCTTCACTGGACACCTCCATGGTCCTGCCAGACATAATCCAGAGCTGGAGACTCTCCTCCCTGCAGCCTACCGTGTATGCTAGAAGCAGGCCACCTTTGTTGCCTAGTCCCCTGACTCCAGACTCTTCTCCCTCCAGCCCTCTCTGGTCCAAGTATAGTGGCCTCTTGAGCATGTAAATCAAACATGGTAGTCCCTATTTGAGTCCTGCCCGCAGTAGTTCCCAGTTCTCTTGGTCTTCTGGACTACCCTCCAGACATGGTTACATACTGTCGTCCTCACTAAATGAGTTAACACGCATGTGCATGTGTGCACATATACTCCTTACCAGACCTTCTCTGTTCATTCTTTGTTGTGTTGTTTTTGTTTTCAAGACAGGGTTTCTCTGTGCAGCCCTGGCTGTCCTGGAACTTGCTCTGTAGACCAGGCTGGCCTCGAACTTACAAAGATCCACCTGTCTCTGCCTCCCAAGTGCTGGGATTAAAGGCGTGCGCCACCACCGCCTGGCTCTCCTGTCATTCTTTTTCGGCTTGTGTGTGACTGCCTATTCTACTAGACTGTGGGTGGGTTCTTGTTATAATCCCCTAGGCCCAAAGAAACACAACTAATATTCCTGCTAGGGTTGCCCTGTGGTCGGTCCCTCAAGGACTGCGGCCAAACGCTTCTCAAACACTGTCCTTGCCCTTGGTACATGGTAAGCTCTTCTTAAAACACAGTGCAAATATCAACCAGTGCAACCCTCCCGATGGCAGTTCTGGGTCGCTGCTCCTCCTGGCCTGGCTGCTTTAAAGGAAGCCAAAACACAGAAACAAGGTCTGTCTCCAAGTCTGCAGCTTCCAAGACGGGGAGAAAGGCTCTAAACCTTGGAAGCTGGTCCCCGTGCCCAACAGCTGCACCCCGCCTGCCTCTCTGGAAGAAACAAGCAGAACCAGGCTTTTGGCCAGAGGTGCAGAGGACAGGGGGGGGTGCCATTGCATCAGGAGCTTTCCACCGGAGACCTGGCCTTAGGCAACCATCCTCCCTCTCTGAGCCTCCACATCCTCTTTATTAAGAGGCCCAGTCAGCAGGGCCTGCTTTGCTTCATTACGTCCCTCAACTGCCATCACGGGAGGCAAAACTGGCTATCCCTGAACTTACTTCAGCTCAGAAACTCTCCAATTAGTAGGGGGTCTTGATTCCTCTTCCCCGCTTTGGTGCGCAGCCTTCTGCAGATGGCCAGGCACTTGATCTGACTGCTTCTAGTGTTCCCTCAAGGAAACCCGGAGCCAGGGTGCATTTTGCTTCCAGAGGCTCGGTCCTTTGGGATTAGCTCTCCTTTCTGTCTTCCTCATCAGGGTCACTATTTTGCAGCCCAGGCCTCTCTGACTGAGCACAGTTCTGCCTGTGCCCTCTCCAACCTCAATCTCCTCTCCCTGATGAGAAGGCCTCTGGTCAGTCTCCTCCCTAAGGCCCAGCCCTCCCCTGCTCCTTTCTCTGACACAGCTTTCTTGCCGCTCCTCTCCCCCAGCGCGTCTTTACCAAGAGGCACTGAAGTCCTTCCTACACACACGCTATTTTTGTACCATCACTCTCTCCTTCCTCTCTCCCCCTTCCCCCTGCATTCACTTCCTGCTTTTGCTCTACCTCGGGCCAGCTTGGAAAGATTTGGGCCCCTAGGACCCACACCCACCCGGAGGCCGACCTTCTGCTTTGGGACACATGTACAAGGCCTCTTGGGGAGGGGCAGAAAGCCAGCCTCCCCGCCTCCTCCGTTCTCTACCCTGGGCCAGCGCGCCACGGGCAGCCTCTTGCCCCCTGGAGGCGAGGACTGGCCAGGGTGAGAGGCCGAGGCCAGGGGCGATCGGCCGCCACTTCCCCAGTCCACCTTAAGAGGACGGAGTAGCCAGCCCGCGGCGCCGACCTCAGAAAAACAAGTTTGCGCAAAGTGCTGCGCGGCCAGCCTCTGGGCAGCGGGAGCGGTGCTTCCACCGCCTGGCAGCCCTGCGCGCGGCGGCGCAGGTCCGAGCGGCTGGCGGGGACCCGCACGGGCAGAGCGGGCTCGCGCAGAGCCGAGGCGGGCGGCGCAGCTCGCGGGGCGCACTGGGGCGCGGGCGGGAAGGTGCGGGCGCAGGGTGGGGGCGCTCGGCCGGGCCGCCCTCGCGCTGGCCTCGCGACGGCTCCGCGCAGCCCGCACTCGCTCGGCGAGCTGTCCCCGCTCGCGCTCGCTCTCCGCGCTCGGTCCCCGCTCCCTCTCCCTCTTCCTCTCCCCCTCGCTCCCTCTCCCTCGCTCTCCGCTCCCCCGCCCCCGTGCCTCTGGCTCTGCGCCTGGCTCCCTCGGGTCCGCTCCCCTTTCCCGCCGGCCTGGCCCGGCGTCACGCTCCCGGAGTCTCCCCGCTCGGCGTCTCTTTGTAGGAGGGGGTCAGATCACCCCGCCGGGCGGTGGCGCTGGGGGGCAGCGGAGGGGGAGGGGCCTTAGTCGTTCGCCCGCGCCGCCCGCCCGCCCGCCCGCCTGCCGAGCGCGCTCACCGCCGCTCTCCCTCCTTGCTCTGCAGCCGCGGCCCATGGAGCCCGCCGGCCCGGCCCCTGGCCGCCTAGGGCCGCTGCTGCTCTGCCTACTGCTCTCCGCGTTCTGTTTCAGAGCAGGTAAGCACCCCCAGCTCCCACTGCCACCCTCCCCAAGCTGCGGGCTCAGGCCCCGCACACTGCCGCTCAGCTCATGTCGACAGATGCCTGTAACCGGGGTTACAGAATTGAGGCCCAGAGAGGGTCAGCCACTTGCCCAAGGTCACATAGCCCAGGCTAGAAGCCAGGATAGAACTCTTCTTATACGGATCTGCCCTGTGGACTGTGACTGTGCAGCCCTGCGCTGAGCAGCAAGGTATAGGATTGAGTTGGTTTACCGTACCCCTTGCCCAGCCCGAATGAGGAGGCAGGCTGGCCATAGCTTTCGGCCGTAGGGCGCCTGGATTCCCCAGTATCTCCCTTGCTAGACTTGATTGGAGAGAGGGTGGGGGGCAGAGGTCCTCCCGCGCTGCTGGGCTGTTGGGATGAGGGAAGAGTGAGCTCTCCCCCTAGTACCAGAGCAAGCACTGTTCGTGTATGGAGGTGTGGGAGAGAGGAAGAGAGGCCTGGGTAATCAACAGACCCTTGGGAGACACAGTGGATTTACCTGTGGTGGCACAGCCTCTCCCTGGATGATCTCCTTCCGCTACCCTCCTGCCTTCCTTGGGCAGGCTTCTAGAAGCTCCCTGCAGTTCCCGCATGTACCTGTGGCTCTGAGCTTGTCTTCTTTGTTGGTCTACATCAAACACCTGGCTGTCTCCCGCAGGAGGGCTCTAAAGGCCGGTTGGCCAAGGAGTGAGGTCACCATTCAGGAGTCCTGCATCTTAAAGGGGTTTTGCAAAAATCCTGGGTCTCTCCTGAAAGGATTGGAAGGCCGGGAGACCTAGCTGGGGAGAAAGGGAAGGGGGCCTTATTTAGTGTCTTCTTGGATCGGTGTTATGGGCATAGGGATCTCGGTACCACCTGGCTGTTGCAGGGAGGTAAAGATGTTCTCAGCACTCCCTCCTCACCAACACTTGCCTGGAGCCTGGCATATGATAGCAGTGTAGAAAGAGAGGAGAGAGAGCCAGCCCCAGGGAAGAGAGAACAAGCACGCTGGAAGAGGTGGGGTAGCCAGGAGCTCTCTGCTGCCCTGCAATTTCCCCTAATACCCAGGAGCCACCAAGTGCCCCTCCCCGTTCATAGTTTTCAGTTACTGTTGGGTGTTTTCAGGACTAATTGATGAATTTCGCCTCTCTCCTATGAGTGGCTCTAGGGTCTGATCTGCTTCCTCCTGCCTCCTTGCCAAAGTTCCAGCCATGCCCTGCCATCCTCCAGGGCTTGGGAACCCACAGGTATCTCTCAGAAGTACAGAAAGCTGGGCCCAGATTAATCTCTAAATGCTTACTCTAGACCCCTTTCTGACCAGACCCCTATGGTTCAGTCACTGGCAAATGGGTAGTGGTTAACAAGTGTTCAACCCAGCAGGCTACCCTTCCTGGGCACTGACTAGGAGAACGACAGCACCTTTCTTAAGAGCATATCTATCCCCCCCTTCCCCACCCTCACCCATAAAAACTATCTATAAAATGGCAAAGATGGACCTTCCGTTCTCATCCCTTCGGCATCAATAACCTGAAAGGGTGGGAGCCGTGGAGGGACATAGGTTAACTTCATAGCGTAAGTCTTGGGAGGTGAAAATGTGATTCTCGATGAGGAAGGGATGATGTATGGCCATGGAGCTGCAGCCTCCCGGCAACCTGCACGTTTAGTCCACTGGGGCTCAGCATCAAATTCACATCTTTCCTATGGGAGGGGACTTGAGCCCTGGGTGGACTCAGCCTCCCTTGTTTGGGGCGTGGGATTTACAGGAAACCAGGGGTAAGATATAAGGACAGGCAGGTAAAAGGCGGTTGTCCAGTTTTCTAGGAAAATGGATTTGTTTGAGCAGGAAACCCAAATGTCAGCTTAGAGAAGACAGCTTTGGGTGGAATGACTGCTGTCTCTGGCAGAACTGTCATCCTGGGAGGTGTCATGTGATGGCTGGGCTTCACAAGATCACTGCTTGGGTGAAGGGAGCTGGTCATGTGAATTATTGCCTTCGGGAGGCAGGAGAGGAAGTTTCTAAAGATTGCACTTGACATAAATGATGCCAAAGGAAAATTCTAAAAAGACTCCGGTGAAGTCACCACCGTGGGTTCTTGCAGCCCATGTAAGGGCCAGCCCTGCTGTTCCGAACGACATGGGGACAGGCCTCACAGTCAACTACAGGATGCTCACCTGGCCCTCGGCGGCCTGAGCACTGGGAGTGGACTCCTTTGCTCTAGTAGAAGGTGGCTGAGGGAAGTTGAGGTTCCAGCTTTGAGGGGCAGTGGGCCCCTCCAGTGAACTTGTGACCCTTGGGTAGACGGTAGCATGCTGGCGGCTCCTCTGGGCTTTCCTAAGCCCTACAGCTGTTCTTACTTCCTCTTTCATAGGAAAAAAAGGGGGCGGAGTAGGGGCTAGCTTCCATGTTTGACGTGCATAGGTAAGATTCATTGAAGGCTCTGTGTTCTCTGGGGCCTTTGTGGCCATTAATTATCCCTGCCCCCATCCCATGGGGACACATGGGCTGATTTTTCTTGCTTGCAGTCATCAGTCTGTGAGAAGTCCTGATTTGGACTGTGTGGTGATGAGGGGGCAGAGAACCCATGTTTATTAAGTAGCTAACTGCATTCCAGGCCTGGTGCTTTGTCTGCACAATCCCATTTACCCGCGGTGTGCCATTTGGCTCTTCTTCCCAGGGATGTACAGATGAGGAAAATTGAGTCCAAAACTTGTCCCTGGAGTAAGTGGTAAAGTAGCCAGAATTCTGGATACAGCTTCTGGTGGGAGGAATAAATGACTTAGGAGTATGCAGTCCACACTGTTGGGGTAAAGAAGAGCCACCTGAGGCTTAGCTGGAGAACTGTGGGAATGCTCCTGTGAGCAAAGGTCGAGTCTCCCTGAAGCCCACTGAGTATGGAACCAGCAGCCTCTTGGCTTCACAGATGATATACATGGGGAGCGATGTGGCTTGAACAAGAGGCCCCATCTGGGCTGGTGAGCTCTGGATTCCCCGGCACTGGAATGTTCCTCCCTGCGTCTTGCCCTTTGCAACAGATGGAGAACAGTGGGCGAAAGGAAGGGAGTCTAAAAGTGCTGAGTGGATCCCACATGCACCACCTCGCTACTTGCAGGGCCTGCGTGTGACAGGTTCCTTCTTATTTGTCATCATGGGCTGATGGAAGAGGACCCTCCTTAACGTGCTCAGACGCCTGGCTCTGGAGACAGCTCTGATCATGTCATCATGTCACTCCCCAGCTCTAAAGTGGCAATCCCTTGAACCAAATTTCCTAGAAAAAAAAAGAAAGAAAAGAAAAATAACATCAGGGCCTGGGTGTTTCCCACCAGACCTCAGTTCCTACTTGTTTTCCAACAGGCATACATGTTCATATGCTGTGAGGTAACAGGGCTTCTTCACTGCAGACTGAAGCCTGGCTGGCCACTCACACACACCCAAAAGACCAGGGGAATCCCACGTGGGAGACCACCCAGCTGTTTCAGTGTTGGCCCACCACATGAATAAGAGGCATTTGATTTGTACAATATCTGTTAATATGCAACCTAGTTTGGCTCTTGGACAAATCCATGCCCCCAGCTAGCCTCTTATCTCTCCACTTTTGCTCCTGCTGTTCCATCAGAAATGACCTTTCCCGTACTTCCTTGGTTCCCCTTGTCTGAATCCTCATCCTTCCAGGTCGCTCTACATGCCTCCTGCTCCAAGGAACTCACTCCTCTGACCCCATCCCATGATTTCATCTGTTCCTCTCTGAGGCTACTTATTACTTCTTCTTCGTTTGGTGACTGTGTGCATTGCGTGTTTAACTCTCAGATCTGCTTCTGCAGGCTCCCTGACTATTAGCCTCACCATGTACACACAACAGTGCCAAGACCCCCCTGGGAGTCAGGCCTGGTCCTGCCACCTACTTGAACAATTTGCTGAACTTCTCCACGGCTCCTTTTTCTCCTCTAGAAACGAGGGATGTCATTAACAGCTCTTTCTCAGGGAATAAGTCAATTAATGCAGATTCAGATGGTGCTTGAAGCATGCCTGGTGTCTGTAAGCTATCATACAAGCACTGCTTTATGCTTTTTGACTTGCTCGTCCTGGTACCTGTTAGCGATCATGCAGCCAGTGTTTTATCCTGTTTGACTCGCTCACATGTAAAGCTGGGGTGGATTTTTGTAAAGCAATCACTCTAGCATGGCCCCTGCACGTAGTGGGCACTCAGAAGGCAAGGACCACGAGGAAGAACATGTCAGTATGACTCAGTGATCTCTTTTCCCCTGAAGCTTTCTCCTGGGGGATGGACAGGTTGTAAGGAAACCAGCACTGTGATCTAATTGCCTTGTTAGTGCCAATGAGCTCTGGACCCAACCTGACTCTAGGTGTCTCCCTCTGGACTCAGTGTCTGGAATTGTGGCTTGCCAGCCCTGGAAAGCTGGAGGGGGCTGGGAGCTGCTCCCTGTGCAGTGGGATAGAGGGCTGACTGAGCTTAGCACAGGTCTCCAGATGCAGAGTCAGGTCAGGCCAGACCCAGGAGGGAGATGCCAGGCCTCCTACGATACAGGCTGACACTTTTAAAAGGGGGCTGGGCGTTTCCACTGTAAAAGTCAGAGTTCTGACAGGATCCTGAATTCTGTGAGAAAGTACTAAAAATAATCATCATAATCGTGGCCTCCATGCTACTGTGTGTGATCCTAGTGGCTCTCAGAGCTACCCTGGAGATTGCACCATTGATGATTGATCATCTCACCCACTTGACCAGCGAGGAAATGATGGCTCAGCAAGGTGTCTGCATTGGATGGCCACCCAGCTCAATCAGCCTAGGCTTCAAAGCTTGTGCTCCACCATGTTTTAGACATCTCTTTGCTTTGCTTGACAAGTAGGGTGGCTGACGACCAGGGCTTCCGGCACCCTGCTCCCTTGGGACATCTCATATAGTTTTATCGATCAGTGTATCCTCCAGGAGATGAGGACAACTGATGTTTCCAACATGTGCTTCCATCTATGTGCTGGAGAGGGGTCTCTTAGGATGGCTGGTGCTGTTTTTCTGTTCGCACGGGGTTCCTGGAACCCTGGCAGGATGGGTCTTCCCTGTCGAATGGCTTGCCAAGCTTTTGATCCAGGAAGATGTGGAACAGCAGAGGCAGAAGTGGAAAATGTACAGCATGGTCCTTGGTGCCAGCAGGATTTCCTGGCACATCCATTTGGGGCTCCGGAGCTGCAGATCAGTTCAGTAGCTGAGGACATGCCGTGCTGGGGTCGGAGGAGACTGGATACTGGAGTGAGCAGCTGCTGGGGAAAATGGCTAGAATAGCTGATGGCCATGTCGGGACTACACAGTCCCATTCTCCAAGCCAACCATCTATATCTTCCAGAAACGGAAGCATAAGGTGGTAGAGAATGCTTAGTGTACCTGTCCTGGGCACAGAACACATGTTGTCTTCCCATATTCTTCCATTTTGGGAAACTTCAGACATGATGCGTGAATTGAGAAGGAATGATGTAATGGCCCCCAGCCTCGATGCTGAACAGCTTTCTGCCACTCTTGTTTCTCCTGGCCTTGCTGGGTGATGGGAGCAGGCGCAGGGAGTCTCGCACAGTGAATGTTGGACACAGCCATTCCTCATGGATGCTCAGGTTGCATGTCTTCCTTTGCGCTGTTGTCTGATGCTCACAGAGAGCCCAAAGTATAGACTTTACCCATTTTATAGATGAGGAGACTGAGGCTCCCAAAAAACCAAGCGGGGCTTCTTCCAAGCCGCTCAGCCAGCTAGAGCCCAAACCATGGTCTGTTTACTCTTACTGCTGTGATGCCCTTATTAGGGTAATTTTAATTGTACTTGTGCAGTATTTTTGAGCATGTGATCAGTGGCAGTGGGTTGAACAGCTGCTGTGTGGTTCAGGTACCTGGAGATGTAGCTGTGAATAAGGTAGGCGCATCCCCTGCTCTCATGGAGCTCACATCCTATTGAGAAAGCCAAAGCAAACCCAGGTGAGTCGATGGAGTGTCGTCGTCTGTAGATCATTTCCAGCTTTGCTTGTTTTGTTCTTCCATTCCTCTCCCCCAGCTAGGATCCAGGCTATGTGAGGGTAGAGACGGTGATGCTGAGCCTTAGCCCAGGTCCTGGCCCCCAGTGGGTGTGGGCTAATCTACATTCATGGAATAGAGGGGTAACATGGGTATGAAAACCCCCTCTTAGAAGAGAAGGGCTGGGGGCCATGAGGTTGCATGGGCAAAGACCGTTTCCCCAACTGCCACCAAGTCCCTCCTCCAGGGCCCAGGCCGTGACTACACTACAGATCTCTACGAGCATGCTGAAATCGCAGGAGGCTCACGCCAGTGCCTGATGCAGAGGCAGCCCCAGAACTGGTGTTTACATTCCGGGGTACACGCCCTCCCGCTTCAGACTCCACGGTGATAGTGACCTCGCAGGTGCCGCCGCGATGGTGGTGTGGGAGCGCTCTGCGTTTTTCGGGCCAGGCATTGTCAGGAGGACCCCATTCCTGGGACTTTGCCAAAGCACCCAGTTAGGCAGTGTGGTTGAGGGATGGTGAAGATGGACGGGAAGGGTGAGTGAGACCCCACAACCACCCTGTGGCCTTGACCATGTTTTTTTTTTCTCCCTGTCTCCATGGTACTCCGTAGTCCGCTGGTGATGGCCCTGTCCTATGGGTCCCTGCAGAGGCTCCATACTTGAGGCCTGCCCTGGTCTGTCCAGCATTGGTGGTCTTTAGGTGTCTTTATGGCCCTGTATATCCTAGCCTCTTCATGTGCTTTTGGGCTCCAAAGGGCAGGGAGAGCCCCCACCTCATTGAGTTTTCCCTCTGAAGGGGAGGCTTCGGCAGGTCTCTCCAGCTGTGGCACTCCGGCCAGCTGCTTCTTTGGCACGCACGGGAGACCATGTGGCAGGCACCCTCTGTGCACTCTTTCCCAAGTTCCTGGCTGACACCGGGACACACGTCTTCTTTTCCTGCTCCGTGCCCTGGTTTCTCCACCTGCAATCTTTAACCCATTCTCACTGTCCTGCCCTGCATAGAGGCTGTGAAGGGTTAAAGGAACTAATAGCTGAGCTGGAAAAGCTCTATGAAAGGAATCAGTGAATCACATCAGCTTAGCTGGAGAGAAATCCCATCCGGACACCGTCTTCTGCTGGCTCAGTGCATGGTAACCACGGTGGATGATGTTTAATAAGTGCATGTTGCTTTTAGGAAGGCCTTTAGCCTGGCCAGGAGAATGCACACATATCCGTGGCAGCCCAACAACGAAGAAGCCTGAGCAGGAGGCCCCATCTTGAGAGAAGCAGGAGCACAGGGTGGTGCCAGCTCCCAGGCTTGAGGACTGCATGTCCTTGTATGGAGGAAGGCCTGGAAGCAGCGGCGGTCATCTTATGGGGCTGTCTAGTCTGTCCATTACCCTAGGAGGGCATGCGGGGCAGCATGGTGCTTGTTTCAGAGCAAGTCAGGACTGGAAGTTGGGAGACAGCCAATGGGTTCCTAACCTCCGCCCTCACTTCCGGGTGGGAAGAAGGCTCTTAGGTTGCCGAGGCACCACTCCAGAGACTGTGACAGTAATGACTTCAACCTCTCTCAGCTACTTCTGGTCCCCAGAGGTCCATTACAGTTCAAAGGGTGGCCACAGTACACATGCATTTGCAGTTTTTGTGTTTTGTTTTGTTTCTCCCAGCCTTTGGGCAAACACTGCCAGGCCACAAGCATTCCTCTGTCACCTTCGGGTTCTGTCTGACCCAGCTGCTGCTCATCAGGCCGCTGGCCCTGTGTGCGCAGTCTGCACGGTGTATGTTAGGTCAGAGAGACCCTGTGGCCCCTCCAGCTGAAGGACGTAGTCATCTGTTCTCTCCTTCTCCTTTAAACACCCAGGTACACGGGAGTCGCTGCCCGCACCGAGCATTTGCTCTCCTGGGTGCGGTGCTGAGCTCCTTAAGCGCGCCGGCCCCTTCCATCTGTGGCATAAACCTAATATCAACACCAGCCTCATTTTACAGCGAAGCAGGAGGTCCACGGTGCTTAGAATGCCAACTGGACCCTCATCGGGAGGACAATGAGAATCCAGACCAAAACATAACTTTTAGCCAACACCAGGTACTGCGCTAAGCCTGAGGAAGGAAACTGAGTCCCCGCTCCTGGAGTACTTACACGTCAGTCCGAGACAGAGAATCGGACACTAAGAACATAAAGTTAATGGGCAGTGTGTTAAGTAGTAGGTGATACATAGGAAAATCAACCAGAGCAAAGCGTGGGGGGTACCATTTCATGCAGGTGGCAGGGAAAGTTCCAGATAGGCCTGCATGAGGGGACAAGCCATGTATGTAGACATCTAAGGAATGAGCAATGGACAGATGGGATGGCCCTGGGGTGATCAGAGAATCTGGTATGATTGCAAAAGAGCAAGGACATAGGGTCCTGGGGGCCACTGTAAGGATCCTGGGTCTCGGTGTAGTGGGGGCCTCAGCAGAGAACAAAGGGGAGGTGCCCCTGATTCAAGCCTAGAGGCTGCCATGACTACGGGGGAGCATGGCTTGTGGAGAGATGAGGTGGAGAAGGGAGGCCACTGGGGTGGAGTGCAGTGGGAGTCGGGGGAGAGGAAGACAGAGTCCATCCATGGCTTGGGATTTGAGCCAGCCGGATTTGCTAATGGGTGGAGTGTGCAGCCTGGGAGAGAGGGATGAGAAGCCACGTGGTTCTCCGCTCAGCTCTCCACCACTGAACATGTGTTTTCCAGTAGGAGCAGGGCTGGATCCCCGCTTACAGATGAGGGAAAATGCTTTGCCAAGTCACCCCTCTGAGGACAAGACATGCAGGCCTCCAACCCCAAGCCAGAGCTCGCCACTGTCTGGGTACCTTAGGAGTTTGCCGCCTCTCAGAGAGGCCACCAGGGATGTGGCACAATGCCCAGTCCTCAGAGTTGCCTGCTGTGGAGATAAATTGGAAACTCTTCCTGTTGACCAGGCCTCTTGTCTCTGACTTGGATGCTTTAGGGTGGGTGTTAGCGCCTACTGTACCAGCTGGACATATCTACTCAGTGATGGTCTGCCCCCCAAATATGTATTGGAAACCATCCTCCAAAATTCTAGTTTGGTGTAGATGCAGGCCAGCCCCATCCAAGTTTGTTGCTGGGGTCCCAAAGACTCTGCTCTGGTCCCTGACTGCAACGCCTTGCCTCACCTCTGTCTATACTCATGTGGTTTCTCCTGGAACACCTACCTTTACCTGGTCTCTGGTGGCTTCAAGACCTGGCTCAGAGGCCACCACCTTCAGGAGGTCTTCCTGGATCGAGCCCCTTGCCAAGACCCCCCAGGCTTCCTTTTATAACACTTATCAACTGATGTGTAGTCATTACTTGTGTTCTGGGTGCCCCCAGAGTAAGCTATTGAAGGATAAGGCCCAACTTCCTCATTTTCCTGTGGTGTCTAGGACAGGCCCTCCCTACCAGTGGGGGAAGCTTTGTAGGCGGGAACAGATGAATCATTGGGAGGAAAACCACTGACCAGCCACAGCTGTCAGAGACCTAAGCTCCCAACTCGGGAACCACAGAGTCCATACAACTGTACCCTGGGGCAGCGCCCTCTAGAATCCAACATCAGGACTCTCAGGAGGTTAGTCCTGCCTCTGCAGGGCAGGAACCTAGGTTTAGCGCTGTGCAGACTTGGCCCGCTGGGAGTTGATGGTGCTGATGACAGTGCCCATCCTGCTCTTCCCTCCTCTGACTACGCTCTGCGCAGAATCTCATTTCACAGCTTCGTCTGAGCCGGGCATGTTCCCATTTGGCCACACTGGTAAACCCGAGTACGTGGGTACACAGCGTGTTCATAAACAGTGACCCCTATGTGTCTCCCTGATCATATACAGTACATATACACTTACCTGCACACTTGCCCACCTGCACACACACACACACACACACACACACACACACACACACACACCTCTGTGTACACACCATACATACATGCTTTCGCAGTTGCCTTCCCTCTGTACACACTCATTCACCCTCAGACACTCCCCCACCGACAACCCACAGTTCAGACAATCTTCCCATGGTTCACACCACCATACTCGATTTACACGCTCACCCCACTCTCTTCTGAACACACTCCAGTGGTGTACTCCAATATGTCTCTGCATATGTACATCCAATTTTTGTATATGGCACCCTACTGTGTTTCTACCCAGAACCCTATATACCACCCCCTCCCCCTGGTAAATGTGTGGATGTTTGTGCTTTGCACACTTACGTATATACACACATGCCTCTGCCTTCAGTATATATGTACTCTTTTGTGTACACTTAGCATGCTTGTGTTCACATATCGTCTGTGTGTGTCTATGTGGTCGGTCTGGGCATTAAATTCAGGACTTTGCAGACTATAAAGCTCTCCACCACACCCACACCACATCCACACCTCATATCTTGTTGTACAAGTACTGGCACGACGGGCTTTTCTACCCAGCCACCAAGTCACAACCAGAAGGTATGGGCAATAGCACCACCAATGAAGTGTATGTTGATTAAGTTTGCATTGTAGAATATCTGAGAATAACATGAAAGGAAGAAAGAATTATTTTAGCCAATGGTGTCAAAGAATTAAGTCCATGGTCACTTGGCCCTGTGCACTTGGCAGAAGAACACCATGGCAGCAGGTATGTGTGACTGAGGAACTGCTCTTGGTAGACAGAAGCAAAGGGATGCTGGCTCGGGACTGGTTCTACACCCCCCCACACACACCCCCACTTCATTTCTTTGGAGTTCCTAGTCTATGGAACAGTCCATCCACAGCCAGGATTACTCTTGCTCCTCAGTGAATTCTGCCTGGAAATGTCCTCACAAACACACCTGGAGGTCTGCCTGGAAATGACCTCACAAACACAGCCTGGAGGTCTGCCTTCCAACTCTCTTAGTTCATCTGAAATCCAGTCAAGTTAATAGTGAAGATGGGCCCCTGCGACGTGCAAGTGATAAACCCCAGATGGCGGTGCTGATGGGGGGAAGGGGCGTCCTGCTTCTGTGCTGAGGGTTAGGGGTGTTGGGCTTCTTGGGACCTGGATCTCTGGGCTGTTGCTATGGACTCTTCCAGGGATGAGGCTTTGGGGGAACTCGCACCCCAGGTCCTTAGCTTCCCTTCTAAGTTGATTTGGTTTTCTCATTAGAAAGAGAAGTTTCTTTTTATTCACTTCTTATAAATCCCTTTTCATTTTTCCTCATCTTCAAAGCTACACGTGAATGTTTTTAAAGTGAAGTATGTGTTTCTAAGCCCACTAATCAGTTCTCAGTTCCACCTTAATGCATAGATTGGTAGCATTTAGCATACTGGTTAAGCATTTGACATTTTAGCCAGTAGAAGAAGAAGAAGGAAAAAAAAAAGGGTTCCAGGTGACAAGATAGTGGTCACTGGGAATGGGGTAGGGTAGAAGGAATCAGAGTAGCCATTGGGAGCTGTTCATCCTACGGATAGGAGTCCTTCTGAATGTAGTCACTTACATGACTTCTTCAAAAAGCTGACCCCATAACTAGTGTGCTGGAGACGGCATGTAGGCCTCAGTCCATGGGGATCCCATGATTCATGATTGCCTTCCACAGCAACAAGCACACAGGGCAGTTACCCCTCCCTAGAAACACACTCATGTCCTCCTCATTATTTGTATCTTTTCCCAAAGTGTTAACCATTAGCTACAAAAAGAAAGACTAATATATTCAATGTGGTACTTATGTAAACTGATAGGAGAGAGACGTGTCCACCCCCCTACCCCCCACCCACCCCCACTCCCACCTCACTCCCACATGGAGCCCTAGCCCACAGAGCTGCTGATTTTACTGATCTAGGCCTCTTTCCGTAGACATGTAGCTTCTCAGTCCACCTGCAGATGTGTGTGGAGCATCTGCTCTGTCATAGCGCAATTATCAGGAGTTGGAGACACAGCAATAAGCAAAATGGACCGAACTGTGGAAGAGAAGTTCATTCAAACAACAGACACACATGGACCATTCACGTTACATGTATAGTTTTCTTTAAACACAGTGAGACACTGTATGCATTCCTTTGGAGTTGTGGGGTCAGTGCTGCGCCTCATGCGTGTAGACAAGCACTCTATCACAGAGTTGTACCTCACACAGCTGTATGTGTTCCTTAATGTTCATCCAGCCTAGAAAATCTGAAAAACATCCAAGATAGAGATTAAAAAAGGCAAAGACGGCTTTATCAGTTTTAGATCCACAGTCCAAAGACAGTTCTATACTTTGGAGAGCTCCTCGGGTTTGTTCGTAAACAGTTACACTTCACAGAACCCCAGGCACACTGAAAATACAGGTTTCCTTAGACTGTTTCACACAGGGGCTGCAAACAGGCCGTACAAACAGAAGCAAACCCCATGCCACACAGAAGGAATCTTCCTTTGGCAGTCTCTAACTCTTTTAATAACCTTCCCCCTGCACTTGGAGCTCAAGGTCTGGAATCAAACCAAATGTCACAAGATAACCCCGACGGTCAGCATATTTTGTTGTGATTATGTACAGCCTTTCAGGGCTGTGGATTTAGCCATGAGATGACTTCATAGAGGGACCAGCGGTATCCTTTCCTTGGATATAGTATCCTCAAGTTCCCATTGCTCTAAGAATGCCCAAGCAAACGTAGAGTGTTTTTGCAGGTGTCCTTAGTTTTTGGAAGGTGTGAGTTTATGGTGTTTTTATTCACTTATTTTAACCACAGTTCATCAAAGTGTTGACAGGAGTGATCTTTGATAGGAATACATGAGGCTTTTCAAAAGGTGTATTTATTTTAAACTGTGTGTATGTGAGGGGAGGGTATGGATATGTGGATCAAATCCCAGTAGGAGGCATCAGATCTCTCTGGAGTTACAAGTGACTGTGAGCCTCTGTATGGGTGCTGGGAACCAAATCCAGGTCCTCTGGAAGATCAGTACCTACTCAACCTCTGAGCCATCTCTCTAGCCCTGATATTATTATTTGGTTTTTAGACTTTTTGTTTCTTTTAAATGCTTTGCAAAAGTTTGGGGTTTTTGTTGTTGTTGTTGTTTACTTATTTTTGCATAGCCACCATGCTATTTTAAACTGTGCCGTGGAAAATGTTATATCATAATTTGCTATGACTAGTCTATAATTCACCTCTTCCTCATCCCTATCATCCTCTTCCTCACCCTTGTCACTTGCCCTTTGGGTTGTTTCCCCACATTTTCAAGGTCTTGATGGGGAGACCCACCTGTATCTGTGATTGAGTTCTCAAGGAAGTGCCTAGCAGACAGTGGAGAGCAGCTGTCCACCCCGCCGGTCCACCCTGCACCCTGCCCGTTCACCCTGCCGAACTGCTCCCCACCACCAGCACCAGTTGTGACACCTACAGGGATACTGTCTGGTTTAGGCCCCAGAATGGTTGTGCTCTCTGCCAGGAGGCCAAAGAGAACAGGAAATGGTTTCATTGGCACTGACAGCGTGATGACCCCAGGCCTGGCCCACTGGGGTGAGTTTTAACAAGCTCAGTTCCCAGAACAGAACCTGCAGAGAGAAAGAAAAGCAAGCAAGCAAGCAAAAATAAAAGAAAAAAAATTCAAAAAAACTCTTTTGGAAAATACACACAGAGATTAAAATAATGTTTGGCACTTACATCACACTTTTAAAATTCTTCAAACGCTTTAGAAACACTAGCTAATTAATTAAGCTGCCTAAATCTGCTTGCAGTTGGTTGAGATCTCCAGAGGAGCTAAAAAAGGAGGGGGGGGGTTAAGGGGAGGAGCCAGCCCTCCCCAGCCCCAGATTTTATTGTCACCTGCCTGGGGTGTGATTACAGGCCTCTGGCTGCACCACAAGAATAGCCCTGCTCCAGCTTGTCAGCGCCCAATTCCCAAGTTCGCCCTGAGCGCAGCTCCCTCATCAACCGCTGACTCACCGTTCTGTGCACTGTTGAGGATGAGGATAATGATAACGGAGCTCCGTGAGCTCCGGCTCTGGGGTAGCCAGTGTTAGCGCCACTCAACAGATGAAGGAAGACGCTCGGAGTTTTGCCAGGGTCACAGAGCAAATAAAACCCCTACTTTCTCAGTTCATCAGCGCGTTCCTTCAGCACATATGTGTTTTGGGGACTGGGTCTCCCTGGCTGGGACGGAAATCACAGACATCCACTTGCCTCTGGAGCCTATGTCTATGGAGAGCACAGTGTATACCAGACAGGAGGCTAGACAGTACTTCCTAGTGGATCTGCCATCCTAATGGTGGGGAAAATAACAGTTGACAGCAATATATGCTATATAAATAATACAACAATGTGATGATAGAGTTTAGAATTAGGACTTAACAGGCCAGTGTACAGCAGGAGCTTAAATGTATAGCTCTGGAACAATCTTCACGACAAAGCAGAGGGTAGATACCAGTTCCTTGCTTATGTCTGATTGAATGGGAGTCCATTCATGAATACCCAGCTGGCAAAGAGAGCCTGTTCTAGCCCAGGCCTGTGCTTTATGTGCTTCATGCATGTGGTGGTTCCCGTTCAACCGGTCTCCCATGACCCACTGGAATGTTCATGGCTCCCTGCTATTGGCAGCAGCTGGTGATGTCACTGACGCCCTTGGGAGGTTTCCTGTCTCTTCAAGTCTGTTCCCTCCTTGTGCCCGTCTTGCCTGGCCACCAGCCCTACCCCTTCTAGGCTGGCTGATGCTGCCTGAGCCCCTGTTTTCTAGAGTTCTCATTTCTCTCCTGTAGTGTGAGAATCAGGCTGTGCCCAGGCTGGTGCTTGCAGACTCTGTTCATATCTGCCATGAAAAGTGGGCCTCAAGGGGAGCCCTGGCTGGGGAAGAGGACGGGGCAGGACAGTGAGCAGCTGCTGACAGGCCTGTCCCAGGGCTCTGGGAGCCTGCAGTGAGAGCAGAGCCGCTCCATGGAGCTCTCTTGTCTTAGACTCTCTACCCTTGCCAGTGCCGCAATATCAGGCCATGGGCTGGTGGGCAAACACACAGCGTCTCTTTTAAGAGGGGCTGCCCAAAGATCAGCTATAGACAGGATCACATTAGAAGCCACTGGAGAGTCCACTGGGGACCAAGATCACCTGACACTCTGTTCCTGTCTTGCGGCTCCTGCTGCTGTCATCCTCCCTCTCCTGTCCTCATCCTGTCTTCCTGTCTGGATCACTGCATCTCTAATGTCTGTGTGTCCAAATGCTCACGTTCCACGTCCACACTTTCAGCAAACCATCATTCAGGAAGGTGGTTGGGCCACTATGCTTGGATGTCAAGTACTTTATCCACTGAGCCACCCTCTCAGCCCCCAGATGCTGCCTTTAACATGCTCACCGGCCTCAGCTTGCTTGTTCCCCTCAGAAGTACCTCAAGGTGCGTTCATGGTAAACATCTTACAGATGAAGAAATGAAGGCTAGAGACCATAAAAAGCCAAGGCTGAAGCCACACTCCCATCCCTGCAGCACTTGGCAGTGAGTGAGTGCCTGGGCCTTATCTTATGATGCACTGTTGGCTCCTAGTGATGCAGCCGTGTGCTACTGAACCCGACCTAGGGCCCGAGTTCTCAGCTCTCCGACCACCAGACTGTTGAGACCAACTGCTCTGCCCAGGGCTTGCTTTCTAGCACAGAATCCACCTCTTTGAAAAGCACCACACATATCAGGGTCTCCTGCTTCTGCATCTCTGCTGAGTTTATTCTCTCAGTGGGGAGTCCAGGCTCCCAGTCTACCTGACAAGTTCAGATTTGAATTCCAGAGCCCAGCTCAGACATGACACTTCCATAAAGGGCTTGGACACTCTACTACACCAAGCTATGTGACTTAGCACTCTGTGTCTTAGTTTTCTTTCTTATTAGTCTTGAATTACAGGCCCACATGGAGATTAAACATGATAACACATGCAGTGAGCTGAGCTCAATGCCATTGTGTGTGCTCAATCAGTGATAAACTTGAACTTGCAGGATCCCTTAAGGTGAATCATAGCTGCCTCTTTCTTTCCAGGATCCCCGCAGAAGGAACTGAAGGTGATTCAGCCTGAGAAGTCAGTGTCTGTTGATGCTGGGGAACCGGCCACTCTGAATTGCACTGTGACCTCCCTGTCGCCTGTGGGACCCATTAAGTGGTTCAGAGGAACAGGGCAAAGCCGACATCTAATCTACAGTTTCACAAGAGAAAACTTTCCTCGAGTTACAAATGTTGCAGATACCACTAAGAGAAACAACTTGGACTTTTCCATCCGCATCAGTAACGTCACCCCAGCAGACGCCGGCACCTACTACTGTGTGAAGATTGTTAGACCAGAATCTGACAGGGAAATTCCATCAGAAGGGGGAGGAACAGTGCTCAATGTGCTTGGTAAGTGAGCCTGTGCCTTCTTCATCCCCTGGTGTGTAGAAGCATGTCATAGAATAGCATCCTGTGTCCTGTGAGTGTGGCTCACAGCAGGTCAGTGGGAGAGCATGGTCATGATCTGACCTCAGCCTTCAGCAGATCAGGGAAGCCAAGGCCAGTTCTTTGCTCAAAGCTCCAGAGCCAGCAAGTAAAAGGACATCTGCACCCTCATCCACCCACCCCACAGCCCTCTCTCTTTCTTGGTCACTGGTGAGTGCCAGAGTGTAGACCAGAATGCAGATCCCGGCCAGGCTCCTTGCTGCCCAGGCGCTAAGCATCTCCACAGGTGAGCCAAATACACAGGGGCTGCTGAGGAAACACCCAGCCTTTAGGAAAGCCAGCCTCGGCACACACCACTTTCCCAAAGATTCGGATGCCCCTTCCATTCAGAACCTGAGGCCTGTTAGTGACAGGAAAACCTCTCCCAAATGTCAGTCAGGTCCTTGTTCCATATTAGGACATGAAGGGTCATTGTGTAAATGGCTGCATTTTACTCCAGCATCTAGAAATTCTACAATTTGTTGCAGTCTTCTGTTGGTAGATAGTTCAGTTCTTCCCAGCTGTGGACTTTGAAAATGATACTACACTGGATGGCACATCCCACGTGTCTAGGACAGAGATACCCACTGCAAGAGGCCTATGACGTCATGTAGTATATTCATTTTAATTTGTGTGGATGTTACCAGTTTCCCCTCCAGGTAGCAGCCAGCTCTCCTCACCATCCACCCCTGCACAGAAGCAGGGCAGGTAGCTTGTCCTGACTTTGCAAGTATGACAGACACTGACGTTCCCAGGTAGTGTGTCTCTTGTCTAGGCAACTACAACTAGCAGGCAGAGTCCTGCTTCATGCCACATCTTCATCATAGCATTTTCTCCTTAAACCAGAGCTGTGAGTGCCCACCTTTCCAGGGTGTTGGGACACTGGCCCTTAGGAAGCCATGAGGAATTGCCCAAGAGCTTGTAATTTGGAGCAACGCTTGGCTTCTGTCAAGTCCTCGGTTTCTCTTTCCATAAATGACAACAGTAATGGCCCCCATTCTGGGTTCTATGGGCATCAAGATGTTAACAAAGCCCTAGATGGGGTGTCAGGGTCATTACTGAGTGTCAGAAGTGCAGTGACCAGGAGGACAGGGGTCAGAGTCTAACTGTCTGGAACCATATCCCAGATAAGCCACTCTGTTGCCTGTGTCCTGGGCAAACCCCTCCACATAGCACCTTAGTGACCTCACCTGTCCATGGCACTCTCACAGAGTATGTGGTCAGGACTGAACCAGTACATCATATCAAATACTTAGAACAGTGCCTGGCTTGTAGGAAATATCCCATCAGTGGGAAGTATGTTGAGCTGTGTCCATGTGACCTTGAATGGGCCACTTTCCCTTCCCAGACCTCAAATGTTGGTGGGGTTGGGATGAGTTGGTGGTTTTCCATCTCTCTGCTTGTATGACTCATCTAAAAACTGAAAAACAAAAACAAAAACAAAAACAAAAAAACCCCATACCTCGTATCTACCCTAGAAATTCTGCTGTAATTGGCTTGATATAAAGTGTGTGTGTGTGTGTGTGTGTGTGTGTGTGTGTGTGTGTGTGTGTGTGTGTTGTTACATCTACATGTGCATGAGCAGAGGACTGAGGAAAATGTTGAGTGTCCTATTATATTACTTTCTGCCTTACTCCATTGACACAGGGTTTCTCACTGATCCTGGAGCTAGGCTGTTGGCCAACAGACCCCAGTGATCCTTCTGTGTCCACACCATTCCCACGGCACTGGGGTTATAGGCACATACCATCCTGTCCAGTCTTTTTAAACATGGATTCCAAGGATCAGAGTTCAGGTCCTCATACTTGCTCAGCAAGAGCTCTTACCTTCAGATCCATCTCTACTGCTTGTGTCTGAAGTTTCTTACCACACCCAGGCTGAGATACATGTCCTGAAACTACAGAAGAAAAGCTGTGGCTTTTATTTTTCCCTGGCAAAGTTGGTCTCCCATGAAGCTGGTGCTCAAAAAACTTTTATGCTTCAGAACAGCATGTGCTCTCTGGGTCCCAGTGATGAGCAGAATCATGTCCAGGAGCTGACTCCAGAGGGCTGGAGATGTATCCCACACAACCCTGCCAGCCCTGCTCAGACCCCCTAGGAAAGGGACCTTCCTGACTTACACACATCTGTGTCTGAACAGAGCCAAATAAATCCTCTGTCTTCAGCACGGCCCCTCCCTGCCTCCATGACCCCCAAATATCACAGTCTTTCTCTGTGCTCCAAGCTTTCTAAATGACTTATCTGAATGAAACACCTGTGACCCCAGGCTTTTGAAGCTGCTGGCCTACCTCAGGTCCTGAGGGAGATTACTACAAAAGAGGAAAGTGCCACAATGTGGTGGCTTTATTGTGTCTTCTGGCTGCCAAAGAAGAATTGTGTAGTCTCAGAGCTAAAGATAGTAATCGTAGCTGTTATTTATTAAGCACCTACTGTATGCCAGAAGTCATGTTTATGTCATCTTCCCAGGGTGATGTTTTTGTCCACTTTGTGCAGAGGAAACGCAGATGCTCAGAGGGTTTTGTTTTGTTTTTTAATACTAAACTAATCATCTGAATAGAAGAGATGAGTCTCACCCACTATGTGCCTTTGGCTAGTCACACTATCCTCAGACTTGTCCTACAGAAAGAGTTCATCCTAGATACCCCTCTGTGGGCTGCAGAGCGCAGAGGGAGCAACCAGTGTGGCTCCCGAGAGCTCAATAGATGGCAACTTCAGTTGTTTCTCGGCACCCATGGGATACCCAAATCCAAAAATGTTCAAGGCCCTCATCCAAGATGGAGGAGATTTGCGTGTAACCTACACACATCCTGCCGACTATTTTAAGTCATCTCTGGATTTCTTATAATACCCGATATGATGCAAATGCTATGTAAATAGTTGTTCTATGCGTTGTTTGGGGGAAGAGTGACAAGAAAACGTCTGTCACTATTCAGTTCAGATGCAGCATTTTCAACGGTATTACATTTGCGGCTGGTTAGATTTAAGCACGGGGAGCCCCTGGGTTCGGGAGGATGGCTCTGCCTGCAGCCCTTACCACTTTAGGATCTTCAAGCTGCTGGTGTCTTGATGATGTGACTTCTTCAAGTGACACCCTCCTTGCTGTGCCCTCAGCATATTAGGTGGCTATTAGGGAGCAAGTTAGGTGTTCACAAGTGGAAAAGTGGCATTTGCTATCTGGAAATGGTGCTGGGTGATAATGGGCAATTTGGATTAATACCCAAGGGACACCGCCTCCTTCCTAATCACCCCATGTCCTTTCAGGACCAGAAGTGCTTCTGCTTGCCTGGTGGGGCTGCTCGCTGTCTGTCTCTTTAATAACTAATTAGAAATCAAGACCCACCTTTGACTTTCTCAACACATAAGTGATCTTTGTTTCCAACCCTAAACAAAAGCCTCTCCCTTTCAAATATGGGACTTGGCATGGGTGAGACCTACTAGGATGTGGAGAGAGAGAAGAAACCCCACTCAGTGAATCCCTAAGTTCTTACAGGGAGAACTTAAGAATGAAGTCTAGGGCTGGGGAGACTCAGTGGTTAAAGAGCTTGTACTATTCTTGCCAAGGACCCTAGTTCAGTTCCTAGCACCCACGTCAGGTGCCTCAGAACCACCTGTGACTCCAGCTCCAGGGGATCCAGTACCCTCTTATGGCCTCTTCAGGAACCCACTCATGTATAGACACACTTATAAAATTTAATTTAATTTTTTTAAAAATAAAAACCTGTATCAGCTGGTCTGTGGTGGTGCACACCTTTAATCCCAGTACTCAGGAGGCAGAGCCAGGTGGATCTCTGTGAGTTCGAGGCCAACCAGTTCCAGGACAGGCTCCAAAGCTACAGAGAAACCCTGTCTCGAAAAACAAAAAGCAAAACAAAAATCTGGGTCAAGGACAGATCTGTGTGTCTTCAAGTTTGAGAAGCATCTCTGTGTGTCTGTCATCCAAAAGCAGGAAGCTCCCAGGGCCTCACTTCATCCTCACTGCATCCAGAAAGGAGAAACATTGCCCCCCCCCCCCCCCCCCCCCCGCGCCCCATTTCACAGGTGTGGCTCTGGGCGGTCCACACTCCTCGGAGCAGCCATTGGGTTCCACCTTCATGGCTGTCCTACAGTACTGTGTGTTTCCTGTGTTTACTTCTGCAAATACTTCCTCTGGGTTGGCAGAGTTTCCAGGAATGTGGTTAGGAATAAAGAATGAGATAGGTCAGCAATCTCATGTGTGCCCAGATCATGGAAACACTCAATGCAGAGAAGACTTAGCTCTCAGGCCTGGAGTTCCTGGCCTTGCCTTACTGTCTGACCGGCTCATTTCATGGAACTTTTGCCTCCTCCTTAGACAGAAGGCTAAGGACATGGACATCCCAGCTTTATCAGGATAAAGATTAATGAATAGTGTCAGCAGACTGGAAACACAGACACAGTTTAGTATTAGAACATGTACTGAGTGTGCATACAGCTCTGGGTCCAACCCCTAGTGCCCCAGTCATGATGATGATATATATCTA